>NW_011092057.1:0-489 GCF_000146605.3 Meleagris gallopavo
GAGAAGTTATCTTTTTCTTTGGTCTGATCCGGGAAGTTCAAGACTTCAGTTTAGTCGGTGTCATTATTTAGCAGACAGATTTGATGGTTTGTCTGGGTTCCAGGAAATCCAGAAAGATCAACCCTTTCCTATCTGAAAAGACAGTGCGTATCACTTCACCCACTGAGGGCTGCATCTTGAATTTTTTCTTCAGTGAAGAATTCATGTGTTTTCACTCAATGAACTGCTGTTTTGACTCTGTCACCCCACATCTTGCCAGTGGTAACAACGTGATCCAGGAAACTGTCACTTAAGCCTTGTATTAGTTTAAGACGTCCTGACAAACTTGTATATGGTGTTCTTCCTGTTCCTGTGTGAGCATTCACAGGACACACTTGATGCGAACTTTGCAATATCCCAGTGTTGCCTCCATCATTTCCAACATATTGAAGCCAATATTCCCTGGACATAATCTTTCAATTCACATGGATGAGCTGATCGAAACACTTT
>NW_011092058.1:0-400 GCF_000146605.3 Meleagris gallopavo
TTGTGTGAGAAATATTTGTTAAACGAGGCCTTAAAAAGAAAGATTTCATAATTCATTGCCATCCCATCACAAGCTAATGCATAATTAGGGAAAAGTCAGAACAAGCCAGGAATTCTACAGTAAAGTCAAAAAGAATGCAACGATCTTTTTCTATGCTACAGACACAAGCCTGAATGTTAGAAGCTTCCTTCAGCTATTTCATAGTTACATTTACTCAAATTTGTATGACTCCCTTTTCTCTAGGAAGGCACCTTCCTCTACTTTCAGTTTCCTACATTGGTTTTACTAAATTACTTTTCTTAAATTAAAAAGAAAAAAAAAAGGCCTAGATTCTCTCATCTTTCTAAATAACTAAATACATTTTAGAAGACAAATTATAAAAGTCTTAGAAGGAATAGTT
>NW_011092059.1:0-336 GCF_000146605.3 Meleagris gallopavo
TTGTTTGGCCTTGTTCCCTGTGTGCCCACCTCACTTTACCCAGTACGCTGAGCATTTTGCCTCTCTCTTGCTAAATCCCATCATTTCCACAATGAAACAATGGCAAGTCATAGGGAATTCATCAGCATAAAATCCCAAGACTAACACCTGGGCTGTGCAGATGGGGTGTGATGGGAGTGGTTGTAGTCATACAATCATAGAAAGATAGAATGGCCCTGGGTTGCAAAGGAGCACAGTGCTCACCCAGCTCCAACCCCCTCGCTGTGTGCAGGTCGCCAACCAGCAGCCCAGGCTGCCCAGAGCCACATCCACGCCTGGCCTTGAATGCCTGCAGGG
>NW_011092060.1:0-495 GCF_000146605.3 Meleagris gallopavo
GATCAGAATAAATGTGTAGGGAGAGGTATTTTAGGAGATCTAGTAAGGAAAGGGCACCAAAAAGCTGCTGAGTACAAGCCCTCTGTTGCTACTGTGGGGTTGGTGTGGTTGGAGCTAAGAGGAGGATGAGGTGCTGCAGGCAGCAGCGTTGCTGGGGCCATTCTGAACCGGGCCATGTGCTCTGTGGGGATGCTTCAGGTTGGGGCTGCTGTATGTTCAAGAAGCCCTTCAAAACTCAGTATCAAATTTACCACACTGCAAAATCAAACATCTGTACACAGAGGAACATGAGCTGAATGGCTTCTCTTTCTCTACAGCTTTATGTGCTCTCTATCCCTAATACAGACAACGGATTTACAACACTTCTGATTAGGGTATGCTGTTAGTTACTCTCAGACCTACTCTTCAGCAAACAATTTTACTTTGTGTAAAGCATTCTTTCAGCTATTCATCTTCCAAAAGTTTATGCACAATTAAGTCCCTGGCATCTCTGCT
>NW_011092061.1:0-445 GCF_000146605.3 Meleagris gallopavo
AGGCCTAGTCAGCATGGGTTCACGAAGGGCAGGTCCTGCTTGACCAACTTGATCTCCTTCTATGATCTAGTGACCCGTCTGGTGAATCAAGTGCACCCTCAGCAACTTTACTGATGACACCAAGCTGAGTGGTAGAGTTGACACAGTGAAAAGGAGGGATGCCATTCAGAGGGACCTCAACAGGCTTGAAAGGTGGGCCCGGGAGAACCTAATGAGGTTCAGCACAGCAAAGTGCAAGGTTTTGCACTTGGGCCGGAGGAATCCCAGGCATCTATATAGACTGGAAGGAGCACTCCTTGAGAGCAACCCTGCAGAGAAGGACCTGGGAGTCTTGATGGATGAAAAGCTTAACATGAGCCAGCAGTATGCTCTTGCAGCTCGAAAAGCAAATGGTAGCTGGGCTCCATCAGAAAAAGGTGGCCAGCAGGGACAGGGAATTGATTGT
>NW_011092062.1:0-468 GCF_000146605.3 Meleagris gallopavo
CATTTCATTTGGCATGATTTGAAGAGTTCTTAGGTAAGGCTTATATCTTTTAATCTGCATTGCTTGCTTTCCAAAATTCTGTCATTACTAGAAAGCTTTATTGAAGACCTTCAAAACTTAGTATTGCTTGAGGCATAACAGTACAACAGTCTTTAAAAGATATTTGCTACGCAGAGATGAAGCTAGAATGATGTGGTAACAAATTAAATTTCAGAACACACTCTGTTGACCTCTTCATCTTTAGTGGGCAATTTTCATATCATCTTATAATTACAAACTAATCACTCAACTTACCACAACAAGCAGGTTCAGAATGGACCGGGGACTCATCCTCACATTACTCGCTTATTGTTTTACTGAATGTCACAGAATGGTTATCTCATTTATATTAACTAAATTTAAGCTCAATTATATCAAGTAAACTTTCATTGCTGCTTTTCATACCCTAAATCACTTAGCAAATAACAT
>NW_011092063.1:0-371 GCF_000146605.3 Meleagris gallopavo
GATGTGACAAAAGGAAGGGATGCCATCTAAAGGATGTTGCACATGCTTGAAACTATTGAGGTTCTACAAGACCAAGTACAAGTTGTTGTACTTGGGTCATGGCAATCCCAGATGTACATACTGTGAGAACTCCTTGAGAGAAGTCCTGCTGAGATCTTAAGGAGTCCTGGTGGATAAAAAGCTGGACATGAGCCAGCAGTTTATGCTCGTAGCCTGGAAGGCTGACAGTATCCTGGGCTGTACCAAAAGTGGGGTGGCCAGCAGGGAGAGAGAGGGGACTGTCCACATCTACTCTGCCCTTGTAAGGACCTATCTGGAGTACTGGCTCCAGGTTTGATGCTCCCAGCACAGGATGGATGTGGAGCTTTTGG
>NW_011092064.1:0-481 GCF_000146605.3 Meleagris gallopavo
CATCCTCTGTGTGAAAACTGTCTCCTAATATCTAACCTAAACATCCCCTGTTTTAGTTTAAAACCATTCCCCTTGTCTTGTCACTATCGACCCTCACAAACAGATATACCCTCTCCTATTTGTACACCCCCTGCATCTGAAAGTAATTCACCAAACAGGTATGCAATCCAAATCAGTAAGATAATTTATATTTAGTTTCTAGAATCAATTTCTTAATGAAACGCTTTTCCTCAAGTTTCATTATGGTATCCATACGTTACCTTAGGAATGCACAATATGAAATGAGCTTCTTGAAACAAACCATTTAGCTGAAGGGAAGTATAATAAAACTTACTATTGGCTTCTTCAGATGATAGTGGAGATTATTTTGATCTCCATATCCTTTAGAGAGTATTCTCCTGTTTAATTTATGCATAAAAATTTGGAAAGGGATAAAAAAAAAAGATCTCTCAGAATTTTCAGTATGTACATGATCGAAGCC
>NW_011092065.1:0-585 GCF_000146605.3 Meleagris gallopavo
CTGAGGAGTACAACATTCCTTCTTGTTTCTAAAAATCCTGACACTTAAATTGGAAGTAGTAAATTCCCAAGAAGTGTCCCATATCCAAAGAGGAGCCTGTCTTGCAAAGGGGCAGATGCAACTGCCTTCACATTGCAAGATTTGTACTTTCCATTCTATATAAAACTATGGAGATTAGAAGCTATTTCTGCCATTTCCCCTCATGTTTGCTATGTTTGAACATATCTTTAGTTTTCTCAGGGAGAAATTACATTCATATCATAGTCCCAGAGTTACAATCATTTATACAACTACACTAACTACACAAGTATATATGTATTGGTAATGGATTCTAGGAGATGTTGTATCGGTAGCTCAAAGTCTTTTCTAACTTAAAACTACACTTGCAAGTACTTTAAAAGCCTATCACTCCATTTCACTTTCCTCACCAATTTGATATTAACACTACTATTCTTTGTAGCCTGTTGGATATCCAGGGGATTTTTGAGTTACGTTTTTCACTTGTATTGCATCTGTCTTCCAAATAAATTGTCCTTTTTTTTTAGTTCCATAGGAGAGCACTTATTCACTTTGTCAGCTCTTCTA
>NW_011092066.1:0-869 GCF_000146605.3 Meleagris gallopavo
CCAGAACTCTCTTGTATGTGGACTAAATGTGCATTTTAGGAAACTTTTAGCAGCTGTTCAGTTGCCTATAATTACAAGCTAATAGCAAAGGTTGTAGATTTAAACTGATCAAGAATTTTACAATCAAGAATTGAAGATCACTTAAGTTTTATGCACTTATTCTTTGAAGATATTAATACTCATCACTTACCATGACTTTCATACTGAGGAATAACTTATGCTATACTTCCTAAGAAGAAAGTTTAAGCAGTCATTGTTTATATATTGACTGAGTAACACATCCAAGTTCCACTCTTTTATTTTGTACGTTTGTCTATAAAGAAAATTGCACTGTGTTTTTTTCTAAACCAGATGGTAGGTAGGTTTCCAGCGCTTAAAATGTCTACGAAAGTGGATAAAATCATGTCTGGCCTAGTCTGACATTCATCATTTTAATAAAACATGAACATTTCTGTGCGAAGTCTCCAATTTCAAGGAGAGTCTAAAATGTGATTAACTATGATAGTAATGATTTGAGATTATAACAGTTAGCATATACAGTTGTTTGTATTTGAAGTAATCTCATTAAGACCTAAGTAACCTAATTATTTTTTTTTCTTTTTTATTCTCAGACATACAGTTTATTAGACACAATGTTGAGATTTGTAAGAGTGATTGGGAATAAAGAAGTATAATTTATTGTAAATATTAAATACTGGTAATTTCCAAAACATGACACTGTATTTGATGCAGGCAGAAATTTGAAATTTTGGCTACGTATTAATTGATGAAATCTTAATTTATAGTTTGATTATTTATTTGACGGTAGAAAATAATAATAGGGGAAAAAAAACACACAAATAAAATGCCGGTTTATTTGACTGTGATTA
>NW_011092067.1:0-413 GCF_000146605.3 Meleagris gallopavo
ACTTCAGTGTTGTTTACATCTTTTCATGCTTGTTTTGCAAAAAATAATATTCAAAGCATCAGACTTTTTAAGATGACTTATTTGGAAAAAAAGAAAAAAGGAAGAGAAAAAAATAAATAAAATGTTTGCTGAAACATATTTATTATTTCTATTCATTTCTACATCCTGAATTTGATGCATGATTGAACAAGTTTTCCACTAGCTGAGTAGCACTTCTGCATTGGGCGACAAGCAACACAACAGCAAAAGCAACACAAAGATTACTATCCAGAGTTTTGAATAAATGCAGTGGATTTATTTATTTTTATTTTTCCTAGGGGAATGTAGTGAGGAGGAAAACTTAAAAAATCATTTTTAAATGGAGCAATAATTTAAAAAAATATTATAGATTAGTATAGAAAAAGGTATGGATA
>NW_011092068.1:0-462 GCF_000146605.3 Meleagris gallopavo
GAAAAGGAAAGTTGCATGTTGTCCCATACTGTGGGGAAAAAGATACTGCCTAGAAGCAAAACTTTGGTCATAGCAGGTCCATGTGCTCACTGGTTCCACATGACTGGTGGGAAACTGGTAGGCAATGAGACAGCAGTGCCCTTGTGGCCAAGAAGGCCAATGGTATCCTGGGATGCATTAAAAAGAATGAAGCCAGCAGGTCAAGGGAGGTGATCTTCCCCCTCTGTTCTGCTCTGGTGAGGCCACATCTGAAGTACTTTGTACAATTCTGGGCTCGTTAGTTCAAAAATGGCAGGGAACTTCCAGAGAGAGCTGAATGGAGGGTTGCAAATATTATTAGAGGCCAATAGCATCTCCCTTATGAGGA
The DNA here is from genome assembly GCF_000146605.3 of Meleagris gallopavo. Classification (NCBI taxonomy): domain Eukaryota; kingdom Metazoa; phylum Chordata; class Aves; order Galliformes; family Phasianidae; genus Meleagris; species Meleagris gallopavo. The sequence goes on from NW_011092068.1 coordinate 368, forward strand.
AAGACTGAGAGACCTTGGATAGGGAAGGCTGAGAGGGGATCTTAACAACACAAATAACTGAAGAGTGGTGTCAAGAGGATGGAGCCAGGTTCTTT
>NW_011092069.1:0-563 GCF_000146605.3 Meleagris gallopavo
CTGTGTTCAGTTTTGGGCACCTCAGTACAGAAAGGACATTGAGGCGCTACAGCAGGTCCAAAGAAGGGCAACAGGACTTGTGAAGGGCTTAGAGAACATGCCCAATGAGAAGCAACAGAAGGAATTAAGGTTGTTTAGCCTGGAGAAGAGGAGACTGAGGGGAGACCTTATTGCTCTCTTCCAATATCATAAAGGTGCTTACAACAAGAGCGGAGTTGGTCTCTTCTCACTGGTGACAGGTGACAGGATGAGGGGAAATGGTCTTAAGTTGCACCAGGATAACTTTAGGTTGGATATCAGGAAACACTTCTTTACAGAAAGGGTTGTTAAGGGTTCTTAAGGGTTGTTAGGCTCCCCAGGGAGGTGGTTGAGTCACCATCCTAGAATGTGTTAAAAACCATTTGGATGTGGCGCTCAGGGACATGATTTAGTGGAGTGTTGTTAGGGTAGTTTCGTTAGATTGATCTTTAAGATCTTCTCCAACCTGAGCAATTCTATGATTCTATGAAAAGGAGCAGTAGCAATTTAAAGTACTTCTGTTACTATTGATTAGTAGTTTTATT
>NW_011092069.1:583-718 GCF_000146605.3 Meleagris gallopavo
TAGTTTTATTTGTCCAAGAAATCCTACTAGGGAATTAAATGATTAAAGTATAGAACTTTGGCTTCTTATTTTTGTCCCCATTAGGTTCGAGTTTAAGGAACTGTGACACTTATCTGGTCTGTTGATTTGCTTGTT
>NW_011092070.1:0-514 GCF_000146605.3 Meleagris gallopavo
TTATGTATACCTCTTCAAAGAACTTTGCTTTTTTAAGTGATCATACAGAAACTTCAGAGGCTATTCCTACCAACAACTCTCCAACACAGAGTGCCTAACACAGCTTCCCCTTCCTTCTCACACTGCTGAATTAGATACTAAAAGTACAGTACATATTTCCATCCATGAAGGATAGAGGAAAGGAGACAAAATATCATGAAGAGATTTTCTATGGAGCAGTGGTGACTGATCTGACAAGTTGGCTGCTAACTGAAGACCTGAAACAAGGCTGCTAGGGCAGGAAATTGGGGCAGGTGTAAGGACATAAGTAAAGGAGAAAAGAGGAAGTCAGCTTGGTTTGGCTAGAGAAGATTAGAGATAAAGACTGGGATGATACTGGTGGAAAGGGAAGTGACTGTAAAGAGGACTGGAGCCTTCAGCTCATAGGACAAGGATTTACTATGGAAAGAGAGAAAGAGGGAAAGAAAGAGAGAGAAAAAAAAAAGAAGAAACAGAAAGAGAGGAAGAGAGAGAT
>NW_011092071.1:0-388 GCF_000146605.3 Meleagris gallopavo
GGGAAAGGGAAAAGGGGTAGGGAGATGGGAGCTGGGCTCAAGGAAGGAAAAAAAAAGAAAAAAAACAAGCGGCAACGATCTATGGAGTAAAACTTATTTTAATAACTATGATATCAGAATGGAGGATAACACAATATAATACAATCTAATTGAAATTGAGACTATAAAATAAAAGAGAGAGAGAGAGATCCTGAGACTGAGTCAAACCTGAAAAGCTTGGTATGGCTAGGAAAGCACCCTCCAGCATCCACTGCCAGGCATTAATAGACCACCCAATCAGGAAGGGTGAGATCCCATGACTTCTGCTATATACAGGGACAGGTACCCAGAATTGGAGCATTGACACTTTAACTCCCCATGCACTACATGATGTGTATGATGTGGAATA
>NW_011092072.1:0-374 GCF_000146605.3 Meleagris gallopavo
AAAGGTAGTTACAGCCCACAGCCCTCCTTCTGAAAGCCCCAACACCACCAGAACGAGACTTCCCTACCTGGCAGAGCAGAACTGTTTGAGCTCCATCCCTTTCCAGCAGTTACCATTTAGCTGAGCCCTCGCGTGCGTAAAGAGAGAAGCAAATGGCAGCTCAGCCAGGAAGAGCTAAAAACAAGGAGCCCTGTCCTCGGTTCAGTGCTTCCTCCTGCTTGGAAGCAGCAACTGAGCTACAGCTGGCCTAAGTGACAGAGAAATAACAAACTAAGATCTCTCTTAGAGTCTCCATGTTTCATCACTTTTTCCCCATGGAAGAGGGAGAAAAGCAATTCACTCATTAATGGAATGTTTGTCAGCCAACAGTAAAA
>NW_011092073.1:0-480 GCF_000146605.3 Meleagris gallopavo
CAAGAACACCTCTAGAAGAAGAAAGAACGTCTCACGGCTCTGACTGGATAAGCGCCTGTGTGAACGGTTGAATAGTGTTTTATAGAATGCTCTGTTGACATGTAAAGGTGGATGGGAAAGTTGTAGGGGTGGATGGGGAAGCAAGAAAAAGAAAATTTATGAAGGTATAAAAGTGATGTGAGAACTTGTAATAAACGATTTGGATTGTTCACATCTGAGTCCACATCAGAATTTGCACTAAACCATTTCCCTTAATGCAACATCTACACGTTTCTTAACACCTCTAGGGACAGTGACTCAACCACCTCCCTGGACAGCCCATTCCAGCACCTGATGACACTTTTTTGTAGTATGTCACTTGAATATTTCTGTCTTTTTTTTTTTTTCTTTTGTAATTATTGAAGTAGAGCTTGTGATGACTAAATACTACAGTACTGGTTTTAAGTGCAGTGAGAGGAATTCTAGTTGTAATCCAAACAA
>NW_011092074.1:0-422 GCF_000146605.3 Meleagris gallopavo
GGTATTGCAGAAAAAAGGATCTTGTATTATGTATCATCTATACATCTTCCTCACGAGCATCCTAATTAATTGGTGTGGTAAGCTTGGTCTGGCCTGTGTTAGCTGCAGTTGACACAAAAGCACTCTGGTTAGTCTCACCTTTTTGTGGGGAAAAAGCATGCCAAGGACTGAGCATCTTGAATCCTATATATATATGTGTATATATAGGGGTGTGCGAGGGAGTTACTTCAGTCTGCCTCTGGTCTGATCTGAGCATCAGTGCCACTGCAGCAGAGTATGAGGTGGGAGTTGAGCTGGAAAGTTGGGATCTCAGCAGCACGCAACCTTTCTTTACGTTGGTTTATCGGTTTCTGTATTCCTCACCACTGGGAGGCACTTTATGCCCAGGATCCTGGCATCACTGTTCTGTAGAAGCAGTCTTT
>NW_011092075.1:0-331 GCF_000146605.3 Meleagris gallopavo
GGGTGCAAGCATTGGCTGTACACTTTAAAGAGAAACTCTTGAGTGCTGCTCTCTCTAGTTCTCTCTCACCTGCGATCACCACACCAGCACTTCCTCTCTGCCCATTCCTTATCAGGAAGGACTGGGTTGGGCAGGAAGCTGCTGGGTGGTGGCCCTGGGCTTCCTGCACAGCCCTTTTGGCTGCTCTGATTGCCCTTTCTGCCTGCAGTTGAACTTAGACTGAGTGCACCTCAGTAAATTGCAGATGCCAAGTGGGAGGATGTGTGAGTCTGCGTGAGAGGAGGAAGGCTCCACGTGGATCAGAATAGGCTGGACAGAGGTGCTGAGGGCA
>NW_011092076.1:0-313 GCF_000146605.3 Meleagris gallopavo
AAAATAATTAGAAAAATTTTTGTATTCCACAAGTGAAGTCTATCTGGAAAGTAAGGTGAAGTAGAAGGACACTTGGGTCACTTGAAAGACTGGTACTTTGCAACAGAAATAGTTTAAAAAAAAAAAAAAAAAACAACACCCCAACACTACAGGTAGTTGATATTCAAGTGGTTATTTACAGGCTGTTTGATAGTCAGCCAGTGCAATTTAAGTCTTTGTATTCAGCTTAAGTCTAATCAAACCAAAACATCCATAAAAACCTCCATTCTTTTAAAATATGGAAAAAACTCACAAAAAGTTTATCTTTATATAA
>NW_011092077.1:0-1195 GCF_000146605.3 Meleagris gallopavo
ATATATATATATATCTCCCCTTCTCTTTTGGGGAAGAGAACAGAAATCTTTACAGAAATGCTGAACAGTGCATGCTCTGCAAACAAAGAGGAAAAGCACACCTATGGCAGCAAGGAGTTAAAAAGCTCCCCATTGCAGCTTTTCATAAAGCACACCACAAAACTTGGGGCATGCCTAAGCACATGCCAAAGCTCAGGAATTAGTCTTTGGAAAAAACACTCTTCTTAAAGGCACAGCACGGAAGGGCAGAGGGAGATGAGGCTGTCAGGAAAAGCATGAAGAGTGGAAGGGAAAACGAACCTTATGACTCATCAGTTCCTTTGCTACACTAGCCACATAAAGCTCCTTTATCATCAGAAAACAAAGAATAAAGAGAATAAAGATAGTATAAAACCACATAGGGTCTATTTACATCCCACTCCCTCCATCCCACTCATTTTGCAGCCTCTGGAGATAAAGGAACTCTCAAGGGAAGTTTCTCCCTGGCATTTTTGAGACTGGTCATAGGACATCCTCAGCTTTGCTGGCTGTTTCTTTTATCTCTATCCTCATCACAGCCAAGCACCAATTTATAGGGCACACTTGGCCTTACTGGGCCCCCTAAGCCTCTGAAACACTTCCTGTGCCCTCCTGAACTGCTGCGACCACCCATGCCGCCTATCAGAGAGTGCTGGCATTTCTGCTACATCAGCTGTACACGGGGCATGCACACACCAAGGTTTCTTTGTATTTTACACCGATAGAAAGAAGAAATGCTGGACAACAGTATCTCTTTCCTAAGCAAGCAGGAGAAGGAAGAACCTTTCTGGATTCTGCTAGAAAGGAGTGACCTGTCCCCTTTGCCACTTCTGCAGCAACACCTCCAAGCACAGTTCATCCTACAGAACTTCAGACCCTACCCACAGTCACCGCCTGCCTTGGAGATACATCAGCTTACTGCAGCTAAGGACAACCATAATCACTACAAACCACAGCAGATCAGGCCAGCTTCCTAAGCATTCCCTTCACAGTTTGAGCAGCTAGAATCAAAGGATCATCTGAACTACAGCAAACATCCATGTCCTCCCACATCTACTGGACATTTCTTAACTTGCTCATTGACTGTGCCTACTTTTTTCCCTTCCTGTTTCTCCATCATCATTTGTCATGGTTCCTGCTTTCTTGGTTAGCTAACTCTTCAGGAAAAGTTTTAATA
>NW_011092078.1:0-490 GCF_000146605.3 Meleagris gallopavo
ACTCAGAATAAAGATTTGCATTCAAAAATTGTGGGTTTTTTTCTACATTTGCGGGCAAATTTTTATGAGTGCTTTGTTTACAACAAAGTCCTGAAGAGGAAAATAAATAACCACCTTATTCATTATCCTACAAAACTTGTCCTCTGTACAGAGTCACAGAATCACAGAATCAATCAGTCCAACTGTCCACCTACCACCAATACTGCCCACTAAATCATGTAGACCCGTATGGACCCTGCAGAGTCACGGCCAGTGCCCACTGCGAGGTCTGAGATGCAGGACCAGCTGTGGTCTGGGATGGCTGGAAAAAAACCAACAGGAGAAAACTGCATCAGGAAACACTGATTCACAGAATTCAATTCATCGAGCACTGACATTTTGCAAGGGACTGTTATTAGGCTCAGCAGAGCAGAGAGAGAATAGAAGACCTCCAGCAATTTGCAAGCTGTAGTTCTGAACTGAGAAATGCTGAGCTAGTTTTGGAGCAAAA
>NW_011092079.1:0-490 GCF_000146605.3 Meleagris gallopavo
CCACCAGCACTCACTTGTGACATCATAGGCCAACACAATAAAACAGGAAGCATTACTTTTGGAGCATCCCTCATATATGTGTTTATATTCTTGTCTAAAATCCAAGTTAAAAAGAAAAACGTAAGGAAACAAACTACAGAAACATAGTAATCATAGAATCCTGGAATTATTTGAGTTAGAAGTGACCCTTAAAGGTCATCTAGTTCAACTATCCTGCAATGAAGAGAGACACCTTCAGCTAGATTATGTTGCTCAGAACTTGGTCCAGACTAATTTTAAATGTTTCAAAGGATGAGGAGTACCACCCTTATTGTAAAAAACTTTTTCTTTATGTCCAATTTAGATCTCCCCTCTTCTAGTTCAAAATCATTTCCCCTTGTCCTATCACATCACACCTTTCTAAAGAAATTGTTCCCTTCCTTCTTATAGCCCCCCTTTAGATACTAAAAGACCACTATCTGGTCTCCCTGTAGCCTTCCAGACAAAGCAG
>NW_011092080.1:0-654 GCF_000146605.3 Meleagris gallopavo
AAGGAAAAAAAATAATTGAGATAGGAGAAACTAATTTATTAAAATGAATGTGAGATAATACAGAGCAATAAATCAAAACCAATGAATCAAAAAATCACGTGGAGGGTCCTGGGAAATGCAGTACATTCCAGCATACCTTCTCCTTGAAGAATCAAAACTCACATGAAATTGCTAAACATGAAACAAAGCTTTACGCTGCACTATGTCTCTGCACCCAACCTGTTGTATGACATTATGATACAGAATACTGATAAAACCAGGACACACCCAAACAATATGAATGTGGAGTGAATTGCCTCCTATAAACTATGGGCTCACATCCACACTCAGGACTACAGTACAGATCTGATGCAGAAGTATCCTGATCTGCTACCTCCAGTTGCTTCAAGACCAGTCCTGTAAGAATTTGTTTTCTGTTTGAGTCACAGGTTGTCAGGAAGTTGCAGCTCATCAGATCAGACTCTCAGTCAGCAGCCATAAGAGCATTAAGAGCATTCACATTCTATCTCTACTCTCTCACACACTGACTGAAAAAATCTGCTACAAGCTAAAAACCATCCACAAAAATTTAGAGTTCATCATTGACAAAAACTCCAGGGGAGTTGAATCATAGAAAATGGGTTGAAAAGGGCCATAAAGATCATCTAGTTTCAA
>NW_011092081.1:0-447 GCF_000146605.3 Meleagris gallopavo
ATTACCAGACACCAAGACATACTGAGTGTCCAGCGGGACAGCAGATTACACCAAGCAAATTGCCAGGGCTCCATGAGAGATGGGAAGAGTGGGAAATAAAAAAGGAGCTGCTGCTGCAGCTGAATGAAAGAACCTTGTAGCAAATAGGAGGCCAGGATGTCATGGTGCTCATGTCATCAGCACTCAGGGCAAACCCAAACTCACTTTGGAAAACATTAACAGGATTTCTGAGGTGTTTGCCTTGCAACCATGACATTGTTTTTGTTTTCAGCACTTTTTTTTCTTCCTTCGTAGCACTGCATGTACTAATTGCTTTTTTCAAATATCTGAAAGGTGATTGCAGCGAGAGCAGGGCTGGTCTCTTGTCACTGGTGACAGGTGACAGGGCAAGGGGAAATGGCCTCAAGTTGCCAGGGGAGGTTTAGCTTGAATATCAGGAAAAACTTC
>NW_011092082.1:0-745 GCF_000146605.3 Meleagris gallopavo
CTAGTTTTTGCTCAAAGCAGAAAAGTGAAGTCTTCAGGGATGTATATTAAGTGTTTTTCTCGGAAATGAAATCTTTTACAAGTAATTAAGTATATCACTTACTGAGTCCAATTTTAGTGGACACAACAAGCAGAATAATATATTTTTGCTCTTAAATTTCCATATCACTTTCGGAAGGAAAGATCTGCTTTTTGCATTTTTCATTTTGCTTTTCTTAATAGAAATCTATTCTCTGTGTTTCAACATTTTATTCAACTTATATGTTACCTCAACATACAGTAGATGATAACACCTTAGCCACACTTCCTTGTGAAATCATAAACAGTTCATGGTCCAAAATAGCAGTAGCACAAGCCTTTTCAAGAACACGCTCAGCAAGATTGAATAGTTTTTAAAAAATACATTACCATGTAACGCTCATAAACATACTTACTATTTTCTCCATTACAGTATGCTGTAAAAAGGTGTTTTAGAGGAATTACCAAAGGCCAAGTCCTCAGAATTGTTTGAACTGTAAGATCTGTAAGCATGAAAACAAACGTATAACAAACAAACAAACAAACAAACAAAAAACTGGCTGTTCAGGGGTGATGTCTGAGCTTTGAACAATTTTGCTATGGCTGAGTGAGATTTAAGAAGCCTGAACATATGTTCGTGAAAGTGATCCATGACCAAGCAAAACTGCAAAGCTGTTGCGCAGAAGCCTAAAATTCAAGTTGCAGTCTATTATGGTTTGCTCAGTATC
>NW_011092083.1:0-455 GCF_000146605.3 Meleagris gallopavo
TAAAATAACTGCCCAAAGAAATATATGCTAGTTATATATTAAATGATAAATCTCTAGCAATGATTTATAATAATTTGCTTAAGTAAATGGAGCCTACATGAAAATAATCAGAAACAATGCCATAGAACGAATGTTTAGCTCATCTTGGGATACAGGTAAACATTCTAACTGTCCTCATTACCATATTTAATCCATGGCGGTTCTAAAGTATCTGTTGGATTCAAACCTCTCCAGAGAATGAACTGTCTTATTATAGATCTGACTAATGTTATTCATGTATTTGTTGTACTGTATGAAGACTTAAAATCTTGTAAGTGTATGGTTTCTTTAAAGAAAATCTGATAGATTTCAAACTAAGAGCATCAGAATGAAGTGAAATAACTGAATTTCATACAAGATTCTTAAGAGGGAAGATGACATTTTCAAATATGATTTCAATAGTATTATTCGTGAAG
>NW_011092084.1:0-885 GCF_000146605.3 Meleagris gallopavo
CGCCCTTCTAGTCACGGAACCGGGCTGAACCAGCCCGTAAACCGTTGATACCAAAGTACTACCCAGTGCTGTCATAGATAAGATTCAGGCGTTCCCAGTCCCTACAACATTGAAGCAGCTGCAAGAGTTTCTAGGTATATTGGGTTATTGGCGTTCCTTTATACCTCACCTAGCACAGCTGCTAAGGCCACTGCACAGACTCACAAAAAAGGGGTAGCTATGCGACTGGGGGAAAACAGAACAGGATGCTTTCCAACAAGCAAAACTTGCAGTTAAACAAGCCCAGGCATTGGGTATGTTTGATCCTACCCTCCTAGTCAAGTTGGATGTTCACGTTACTCAAGACGGCTTTGGATGGGGCCTGTAGCAACCCCAGAGTTCTGTTTGGACCTCTACTGGTTTCTGGTCTCAGGTCTGGCATGGAGCAGAAGAAAGATACAGTATGATTGAAAAACAGTTGTTGGCTGCCTATTCTGCATTACAGGCAGTAGAGCTGATAACTCAAATGGCTGAAAAATAACTTCAAGTCAAGACCACTCCGCCGATTCAGGGGTGGGTGAAAGATCTGACCCACTTTCCTAAGACAGGGTGGCCCAAGCACAAACAGTGGCACGATGGGTCGCCTACCTCAGCCAAAGGAGTAGTCTGTCTTCATCACCCTTGAAAGAAGAACTTCAGAAGAACCTAGGACCAGTGACGTATCAGTGATGCACCAAAAGAAACACTGGTCGCTCCACCAGAGAAGAGTCCTGTTCAGGAAGGAAAATATCCCTATCCCTGAAGAGGCCTCAGATGGTACACAGATGGGTCCAGTAAGGGCAACCTGAGCAACTGGCGAGCAATAGCATACCATCTTTCCACCGAGACAATCTGGTTTGATGAGGG
>NW_011092085.1:0-624 GCF_000146605.3 Meleagris gallopavo
GAAGCGGACCCAGTACCAAGCCCCAGGGGATACTGCTCCATGACTGGCTGCCAACTGGATTTAATTCCATTGACCACAACTCTTTGGGCCCGGCCATCTAGCCAGTTTCATCCAGTGGAGCGTACACCCATTCTAACCATTGGCAGCCAGCTTCTCCACAAAAATGTTATGGGGGACACTGTCAAAGACTTCACTGAAGTCAGATGGACCACATCGACAGCCTTATCTTCATCCACAAGGTGACTAAATGGGTCACCTTGTCATAGAATAAAATTAGGTTTGTCAGGATCTACCATTCATAAACCCATGCTGATTGGGCCTGATCCCTTGGTTTACCTTTAATTACCAATGATGGCTCCTGAGATTATCTGTTCTATAACCTTCCCGGGAACCGAAGTGAGACTGATAGGTCTGTAATTATCAGGATCATCTTTCCATCCCTTTTTGAAGATGGGCGTCACATTTGCCAGTCTCCAATCTGCAACATGATGACTCCGGGCTCCACATCAGTTTGAAGACCATATATCACACTGACAATCTTGGCTTCACTGTTTACCATATGCATCGTATAGTCCAGGTCTGTCACCTCCTGACTTCCGTCTGTTCGGGGCAGTGAAATTTAGA
>NW_011092086.1:0-712 GCF_000146605.3 Meleagris gallopavo
ACTAGATAACATTTTATTGTGCATAACACAGATCAGAAGAGCATAACAATATAATTCCTCGGATATTTTAATATGCTTTTTTGATGATCAGAAGGAGCATCTTCTTACTTGCAAATGAGGAGAGTTGGATACAAGAGTAACCAAATCATAATGATGACAAAATGCATTCTATAAAGAATTTAGTTTATTCAGAAGCTCTGCCTCATTTGAAGAGCATCCGTTCAGAGCACTGGGTGTTTTAAAGGAGAGGAGGTAAACATCATTGACTAGTGTCATGGTTTCATGATTTCTGGTTATCAGTATTCCACATCATAACATCATGCAATGCACTGGGGGTTTGACTGCTGATGCTCAAGTTCCGGGTGCCTGTCCAGAGGAGAAGAGCAGCTACGTTTCCCCAGGGGGCTTTGCGGTCAACGAGGAGATATAACTCCCGGCAAGGTCACCTGATGTTCTCTTCTTTGCCTGCGCTGCTTCGCTTGCGCTTCTCTGCCTGCGCTGCTTCGCTTGCGCTTCTCTGCCTGCGCTTCTCGCCTGCGCTTCTCTGCCTGCGCTTCTCATCTCAGCGTGGTGGTAAGGCCGATCCACTATCAATTTCACATTCTCTCTCCTTATAAAATTCTGTTGATACCATATTTAGTAAATTACTTTGTTTTACCTCAGATTGTTGCCACTGTTTTCAATTATTTCGGGGTCCCTTATTTTCTTTTTT
>NW_011092087.1:0-553 GCF_000146605.3 Meleagris gallopavo
TCCTCCTTGTCCTATCACTATCCACCCTCATAAACAGCTGTTCCCCCTCCTTTTTATGCGCTCCCTTCAAGTACTGGAAGGCCACAATGAGGTCTCCCTGGAGCCTTCCCTTTTCCAAGCTAAACAATCCCAGTTCCCTCAATCTTTCCTCATAGGAGAGGTGCTCCAGCCCTCTGATCATTACAGAACGGAGAAAATACTGTAAAATTCCTGATGATATTTCTTGTAGTCCAAAACTGAGAAGTAGAATTGAACTAGATATGGAATCTTGAAAATTAATGTTCTCAGTCTAGAATATGAATTTGCTTGAGCATTCCTGTTTTTAACAGACTTGTTTTGGTAAGTGCAAGATATCACAAGCTTGGTCATCCTAGTTACTAAGAAATCCAGCAGTTTTTTCTGTGTTTGAAGATAACAGCTTTTCAAAGCAGGTGTATTTTAAGTATTGAGATTTATTTGGTTTTGGATCTGGATTTCTTTTTAGGTTTGTGGAAAAACCAACCTTTTACATATAAGCATGGATTAAAAATGCACTTAGCTCTTCACGAAGTAC
>NW_011092088.1:0-406 GCF_000146605.3 Meleagris gallopavo
AAAAAAAATCTAATGCTATCACATGCTATAAAGCAAATATCACTGCACTGATTTTGTAATGCTAATTTCAGTTTTCACTGATTTTAAAGTGTCAGAATGATAGAACAATTGAAAAAACTTGAACTTAAAAGAAAAAAAAAAAAGAAAAAAAAGAAAGTTTACTGATTGAGAGTATTCAGTTCCAGGAAAATGTATGTACTTCTAATGTCTCTGATATTTGATGCTATTCATAAAGACCTAGATACTGGACTGAAAGGATTAAGGAAAAAGCTCAGAAACCATTGCAACACCTGTCTTGCCTTCTGCATGTAAACCCCTGTATGTTTTACTTCCCATCAGCATACAAATGTATAAATGTGCAAGTTTTGAAGCACATTATGTTTCACAACTTGAGTGAATATGTCCT
>NW_011092089.1:0-399 GCF_000146605.3 Meleagris gallopavo
GGTATGGCTCCAAGTAGTGTGTTGGAGGAAGAAGACAAAAAAATAGGGTGGTTTAAACAAAAAAAAAAAAAAAAAACAAAAAAACTAAAAAACCAAAAACTTCTTCCATTGATCATTGGCAGAACAAAAGAAAAGTGTATCTTGTCCAGGGTACCTTGCTAGGTCCTCTCCTAGAGGTATATAGTGTCATACATAAATGCCCTCCGGGTTAAAACCAGACGACAGGGGATTCTGCAGGATCCGAAGGTTACTGGGGAGCTGCCTCGATGACCCAGGGCGCTTCAATGACCCCGACTGAAATGTCGGCTCTGCACAAGAAAGAAGGTGGTTAAGAAAAGTCATCATCAAAAAGTAACGTCACAGAACACCTCCCTTCTCCTGCTTTCTGGCAAAGTTAGT
>NW_011092090.1:0-1321 GCF_000146605.3 Meleagris gallopavo
AAGAGGTTTGAAAACACCAGAAGAATGTCAAAAAGCAAAGGATGAGTTAACAGCTCACCGAGGTCTGAAAAAGTATTGTTTTCTTTGCAAAAATGGGGGAAAAAAAAGGCTGATGGTATGTCCACAACAGACAAGGGAAGATGGATTCTCAATTTAGCCATAGTGATTATTGCTGCAGCATAAATGGGCTGGAATCACTTATTAGCAGAATTTGTAAATGTCAATGCTGTAGAAACATGACTCAGAGATCAGAGCTCAAGTAACTCTTTTAATGTGAGTACACAGAACTACAGATGTGTTTAAAATTTATGGCAATGTTGTAAATGGCACTTTCTATTCAATTATGCCACAAAATCCCAGGGTACCTATAGGTAACACACATTAGTTGGAATGAAAGCCTAATCAGAGAAAAGGATTTTGCGTCACACTGGGCTGAAAACCTCCCTCATTTATTCAGGTAAAGTTGTCTGGTACATTCTCCTCTAATAATGATAGATACATCTTTGGATCAGTACGAACAAACTCCTTCCATCTAATGTTCCGTAGGAATTTCCAGGGAGCTGGCAATGTGTAAAGGTTGCAAGACATCTCCAGGGCCCCAGAGGCCTCTTGAAGCATTCGTTGTTGGTACTCAAGCTTTTCAAGCTATTTCAGAAGACTTTGCTAAAGTAGCACCTCTCTGCGTCAGTGTGAAAATGAAGTATGTTCAGATGTGGTTCTTCCTTGAGACGGCAGAAATAGGCTGTCGGTATGTTCACTGAGGGATTTGTTTCTGGCATCATGAGCAAGGACAACATTCCTAAGGAGGAATTCTTGTCTTAGGAAAGTCACTGCTCCACTAAATTCTGTTTTCCAAGGTCAGAAGTTTACTACTTAAATATAACTGAAAGGTAAATTGGTAATCTAGCCTCAGTCCTTAGCTCACAAAATAAGTAAGTTGCAAATTTCTCAGGATATGAGACGCCCCGTAACAATAAAGACACTCAATGCATCTCCCCACAGAGCATCTCTCCAGTGTCCCAGGAGGAAGACATCCAGTGAATGAACAATTAGGGGAAGCAGCACTGTTCCAGAAGAAGTCTGGTCTCTGCAAGCAGGGGAATCAGAGATATGAATCAAAGGGGGTCCGGCCTCACTAAAAAGTACCAGGAGCTGGAACAGAAAAACAAAGACAGGAGGGAGAACACCCACCCCACAAAAAGCTTAAAAGAAGAGGAAATAGTAGAAAAGATTTTCATATATTGCTGTAGGCTTATCACAGACCCTTGAGTGCCTCAGTGAAACTCTTTTTTGAACCAAAAAGTTAAGAGAAACCAGGAGG
>NW_011092091.1:0-1165 GCF_000146605.3 Meleagris gallopavo
AAATGTTATTTTAGATTCTAACCTTTTCTTCGCAATATTTACTTGAATTCATTTTTCTACGGAACAGTAAAACCAGTGGAATCCTAAGCAGTCAACTCTGTGCAAACACAGTGGAAGAAGATGGATCGTGTTTGATAAATGTCTTCTTAACCATCAGAATCTGGATTCTAGATGGCTAGAAAAACAAGTTCAATAATGAGTTTATTCATTGATACAATATTTTAATCTGTTTTTCCATGAAAATCATCAGCAACTTAGTCTCTGTCAGTTGAATGTTGTCTAAGCCTGTGGCTATTATTTGAGAAAGCACTCATATCTTTTTGAAAGTCTACCTTACTAATCAATAGAGTGATACAGGTTTATAAATACGAGTCAGCAGAAATTTTTTTTTTACTCTGCAACAACCTAACTGACTTTATTTACCTTTGTCTCACAGTTCTGACATGCCAATACCTAATAATGTTAGTTTATGAGACAGGACACTACAGTGTGTAGTTAAACAGTGATTAGAAGACATGAGTCACAAGTTTTATTGCTTCCACAGATGTAACATAAAAACATAGCAAGAATGATTAGTAAAATTCACAAATTAACATGACTGTAAAACACTGATGCCACTGATTAGTTAAGTATCATTTTGAATAAAAAGTGTAATGAAAGCTCATCAAGACATCTATGTGGAAAATAGAAATACTCCATGAAAAGCCGTAACATTGCTGCCACACAATCTCAAGAATTGGTGCGATTATTCAAAGGAAAATTATAATAACTTCAGTTTCTTATCTCCTTTGGGTTTTCTGAAAGAGATATTACAATATCTACTGCTAAAATCTTGGGAGTTTGTAGATATGTCAAAGAATTTAACACTGGAATTTATCTGGAATTTTTTTACTTTTACTTTGTAAAAAAGTTGCCATAAGCATTATTAAGAATTGGTATATTTTTAAAGAGAGAAACAGACAAAACATAATGATAATTCTTCACAGTAAATCCATTATTTATTGCAATTTCTCTTAGTCAATAGACTTCCTTTTAAAATCTTGCTTTGTTAATTACCTATATCACTTTGTTTAGTACACTTGAACCTTAGCATCTGTAGCTAAGTGAGACAGTGAGTTCCAGCAATGGAAGTCAAAGCTATGCATCACAGTTTTAGTACTTCTAC
>NW_011092092.1:0-720 GCF_000146605.3 Meleagris gallopavo
AAAAAAAAAAAAAGAGTTTTTTCATAGTTCTTTCATTGACTTTCCCTAAGTTGATCTCAGTTGAACTGTAGCTCTTTCCAGTCCCATGCCTGTGTGGTAAGTGCTTGGCTTAGGACATGCATCAAAAGCAGTGGAGAAATGGTCAGACCTCGTTCTGAAATTTGTAATATTGGTTTGTTGTGTCTTGGTGGAATATACTTAGATTGCTTTCTCATCTGCACCCAGCAAAGCCCAAGGCCATCAGCACAGCCAAGGCTGCTATCAGTACACCCACCTCATCTCCATCCCTTGAAACATCCATGGAGAATGGATAAAGACTGAAAACACATTCTGAGTGCAATCAGGAATGTTGAGGCATGTGGTTGCATTATTCCATTAGCTTCTATACACAGCCTTTGCCCAGTGAGGAGCTCATAAATGTACAGATTTCATGAACAGAAATGCAGCAGCAAAGTAACTACAAAGTGCACTGAGCTCAACTCAAAGTACAAATTTATCAGTGGCCACGATGTATTTTAAACAAGTTGTACCAGCCTGGGTTCTTTGCAGCTCAGCAACACAGGCAAAAGTACAACATCTTGCTCAAAGAGGCTTTGGATGCCCCATCCCTGGAGGCATTCAAGGCCAGGCTGGATGTGGCTCTGGGCAGCCTGGTCTGGTGGTTGGTGACCCTGCACATAGCAGGGGGGTTGAAATTAGATGATCATTGTGGTCCTTTTC
>NW_011092093.1:0-396 GCF_000146605.3 Meleagris gallopavo
TGGGCAGCCAACCTTTTTCACTTGAATACAATTAAAAAAAAAAAAAGGATGCCAGCATATTATGTACAAAGTCACTTACAAGGAGTTGAGCAACTGAAAGCATGAATGACATTCTACTATACAGTACTTTCACACAGCCAAAGCTATTTTATTTTACAAGATGAATCTTTTGCATTAATCCTTTTTCTTTTTTTTCCTGAAAGCTCAGTAAAAACAGTAAAATGAACCCCTTAAACAAGATTTAAGAGACAACTTACAAAATGAAATTTGCATAGCACTGTAAATCTGTGTATTTGTTTGGGCACAGTTCTTTTTCAAACCTACAGCGGGTGACAGAGTGAGGGCTGTTTGTTTGTTTATTTTTCAAGCAGATTCTGACGCTTCTGAACACCAAAA
>NW_011092094.1:0-453 GCF_000146605.3 Meleagris gallopavo
TCTCTAGGATTCAAGAAGATGAGTGCTATCATCGCAGAAATGGAAAAAGAAAATAATCTAAGTGCTTCTAGCTGATAAGGATCTCAGAGTCATGGTTCCGGGAGTTCTGGTGCCATTTAGACCTATGTGCTTCTTCACTGATAAAATGTACCAGAGGATAGCGTTTGGAAATAATCATAGCCTTCCACAACTCTATCCGCAGCAGCAAGGTAGCAGCAAGGTGGCTGAAACAAGTAATTGCATAGTGCCTGTGTGAGAAGCTGCTGAGGTTGCCTGATTATGTAACTAATTATCTCCATACCTCTGATATTTGCATTATGCTGCCCTCGGTGATGCTAGTGTAACACTTGCCTATTTCAGGCAGCTGGCTCAGGAAATCAAGGGCACTTTCTTACTAACCTTAAGTCCTTTATCACATGCTTTACTGTATGCATCCCTATTCTGAGGGTGCAG
>NW_011092096.1:0-369 GCF_000146605.3 Meleagris gallopavo
TCCAACCCACCCCACCATGCCCACTGACCACATACCTCACTGCCACATGCCCATGGTTCTGGAACACCTCTGGGGATGGTGAACTTCCCCCCCCTCCCCCTTGCCTGCCCTTCCCCCAGGCAGCCTGTGCCAGTACCCAGCCAGCAGATCCAAGGCTGGCTATGCAGCTCTTGGTTTTGTCTGTTCAGTTCTACCAGGAAGTCAGGGAGGAGAGGGAGCTGCTGAACCCCTTTCCACCTTCTTAGCATCTATGTGCATTAAGTAGATGCATCTCGACATAAGCACACACATCCCCACTGAGGTCAGAGCTAAAACACATCCTCAGCCTGACCAATCCTAAATGCTGGGCCTGAAAGCTCACTGGAATAC
>NW_011092097.1:0-487 GCF_000146605.3 Meleagris gallopavo
AATTTATCCCCAAATCACCACAAATGATGTAGTAGATTAACAATTTAAATTGAAAGCGTGGAACTTGAAATAAGACTCAAAAAATGAAGACAGCTCAACCAGATCAATCATTTGCATGTCACAGAATCACAGAATGGCCTGGGTTGGAAGGAACCTCAAGGATCACGAATGTCCAACCCCCCCTGCCACAGGCAACGTCACCAACCTCCCCATTTAATACTAGACCAGCCTGCCCAAGGCCCTATCCAATCTGGCCTTGAACACCTCTAGGGATGGGGCATCCACAACGTCTCTGGGCAGCCTGTTCCAGCACCTCACCACTCTCTCTATAAAGAACTTCCCCCTGACATCCAACCTAAATCTTTCCTCCCTCAACTTAAAACTATTTCCCCTTCTTAAAACCTTTCCCTTCTACTTCACAGAGTTGTTGTATATTTAATACAGGTGGCAACATGTTAAAAATTTACAGGTGACATAAGGAAGAAAA
>NW_011092098.1:0-378 GCF_000146605.3 Meleagris gallopavo
TTTGAGAATAGTTTTCATACTTCACCCTTTCCTATAGTTATTTTATTTTTGATGTGGTTTCTACTTCACACCTTAGAATTAGAAAAATAGCTTTGTGAATTAGGTTGTTCCTAAATGAAAGAGTTGGGACTTAATTCCATTGAAAGTAACAGGGCTGTACTGAGGTGCAGAGTGCTATTTTGAACACATTAAATTAAACAGTTTCATGGACTAGTACTGGCATGCTTCTAGTTAGCTTAGAGTCGCATCAGAAGAGTTTGAATGTCTTCACCCATCTGTGTATACATGGCTACAAAAATGTGTTTTTTTTTCATAGTAGCTGTCAGAGATATGGCCATAATGTCATTTTTTTAGAATTCTAGAATTCTGATATATTCT
>NW_011092099.1:0-327 GCF_000146605.3 Meleagris gallopavo
TGGCATCAGGATCCTGAACTTTGGAAGAGCGAACGTTAAGCTGTTCAATGGACTGCTGGCGAAGATCCCCTGGGATGCTGTCTTTAAAACAAAGATGTTGAGGAGAGCTGGCTACTCTTCAAGGATGCCTTCCTGAGAGCACAAGAGCTCTCCATCCCTCTGAATAAGAAAGCGGGCAGAGGAGGTAGGAAACCAGCATGGCTCAGCAAGGACCTACAGGGCATGCTGAGGGCAAAGAAAGGTGCATACAAGCTCTGGAAACAAGGGTGTGTCACCTGGGAAGAATACAGGGATGCCATCTGGACTTGCAGACGTGGGATCAGGAAA
>NW_011092100.1:0-490 GCF_000146605.3 Meleagris gallopavo
CGCCAACCACCAGACCAGGCTGCCCAGAGCCACATCCAGCCTGGCCTTGAATGCCTCCAGGGATGGGGCATCCACAGCCTCCTTGGGCAACCTGTTCCAGTGTGTCACCACACTGTGGGAAAAACTTCCTCCTAATATCTAACCTAAATCTACTTTGTCTTAGTTTAAAACCATTCCCCCTTGTCCTATCATTATCAACCCCAACTATCAACGTAAACAGTCGACCAGGAAGAGCTGGTGGCCATGGATATGGCCTTCTCCCCAAGAGAAAGATTTCTCTGGTGTTACTGCTAGGGACAATGAAAATTTACCTGATTTAAAATGCTTGCTGTTAAATCATGAGTCTGGGGAATGATAAATAGTAGTCATTAATTTCCTCTATTTGGTTTTGGCTGAAAAAAAAAAAAAGAATACCTCAGTTTGAAACAAAACACCTTAACAAGTCAGCCATGTTATGGGAAGGCATTGTTTCATTTGATTTCTTGGAGAC
>NW_011092101.1:0-1037 GCF_000146605.3 Meleagris gallopavo
AAAAGAAAGAAGGAGAAATAAACCTTTCTATATATTCCTCTTAAAATATCATACAAGTATAACAAATTTGATTATTAATGAGCTAATCCAGGTGAATATCAAGCATTTAGAAAAAAGAGGTGGTATGTTGTCCACTAGGTTTCTAATCTGTTTTAATGTCGTGAGAACATTTTTCATCAGAAATTGAATAATCTTAATTTGTCAGACACTGACTATTCCCACTAAAACAATAATCTGAAATTGTGTCCTGACTTAGCCCTAATTTATTATCTGTATTTTGCTTTTGTTGTAGAGTTCACTGTGATGTAGCTAATCTTCTTACTTTGCATGCTCGCACAAAATTAAATAACAAACTGAGCTGCTACTTTAAATAGGAATTTCTTTCCTGCAAGATCATTTGTCACCGTTGGAAACAAGTATCAGAAGTTTTGATAAGCAGGAAAATTGTCATATTTTGAGTATTCCATGTTAAGCAGTCATGATGACTTCTTATGTCATATCCCAAACATTACATATTGATTAGTTTTTGTCTTGAAAACTTCTGTTGTGGCTGAAACTTAACTTAGTTACTGAACAATTTTCAATCGGTTCAGGTTATCAGTCAATTGTAGCTTCCTATATATTTTAAGATATGAGAATATTTGTTAAAAATGCTTTCCAAAAATCAGATGAAAGTCATATGAATGGAATGAGAAAACTGACAATTCTGAGGTTTTAATTCTTTTTGTGACTTTCCTTGGATTACTTAAAAAATGACCTAGTTTTAAAAAGGATAACATTCTTGTTTCTGAATACTTAGATATCACAAGGTGCTGAACTACAATTTGACCTCACAAAACTTGCTTGAAATACTTTCAAGCTTTAGCTTCTGCAGCAGTAACTGAAGATAAGATCTGTTGATTTTAATTGTTTGAAATACTTAGTCTACTTAAGTTTATATGTATCTGCAGTTGAGTCTTCAACATCTTGTTTGACTGATAGTTATTTTGGGGTTTGAAGACAGCTTTCTGTGAACCACTCTATGACTATGATCTTTA
>NW_011092102.1:0-534 GCF_000146605.3 Meleagris gallopavo
AGGAAAAAAAAAAAAAAAGAAAAAGAAAAGATGGGGCTGGACCATGCTCTGGGCTACCTGATCTAGCTATGAATGTCCCCATTCATTGCAGGTGAGTTGGACTAAATGAAGTTTAAAGGTCCCTTCCAACTCTAGGATTCTTCAATTTCATTATTCTGTAATCATATTGCTCAGAGACCCATCCAACGTAATCTTGAATATTTCCAGGAATGGAATATCCACCACCTCTCTGGGCAACCTGTTCCAGTGCTTCATTACCCTTACCATAAAAAACTTTTCCCTTATATTCAATGTAAGTATTCTTTAGTATGAAACCATTTCCCCTTGTCCTATCACAACAGACCCTTCTAAAGAGACTGTTCCCTTCTTTCTTGCAGTCTCCCTTTAGATACTAAAAGGCCACTATCAGGTCACCATAGAGCCTTCTCTTCTACAGGCTGAACAGTTCCAGATCTCTCAGCCTGTCCTCGTAGGGTAAGTGTTCCATCCCTTGGATCATTTTTGTGGTCCTTTGTTGGGGAATGGCTGCGAGAG
>NW_011092103.1:0-442 GCF_000146605.3 Meleagris gallopavo
CTTCAAAGTGCACTCCAATGGATCCCAAAAGACATCGTAGTTTCTGGGGCTTCTCCAGGGTAAGATTGTGAATGATTTTATGTGCCTTGGGAATGCTGCTCAGAGGTACATGGGAATCTACGCCCATTGATCATCTCTCAGGCTGCGTGACTGAACAGTTGGGATCTTCCCAACGGTATGCAGAAAAGCTCTGTGCTGCTGACTTTTTGCTGCTGCACATACCTGCAGTGCACAACAGTTGGTCCCGTGTCTGGGGTCCTGTTGATATAATCCCTTACAGTTCTGACAAACTGGATCAGAGACTGGGTGGTCTCTGGCACTTCCGTGATCTGGCCACACAGTGTAATGGAAGTGACGAATGAGCTTTGTTGAGTCAAGCTGCTCCTCCTGTTGAGGTACAAAGGTGTGGGTCATCAGAACAGCCAAGAGATGAGGACACACA
>NW_011092104.1:0-474 GCF_000146605.3 Meleagris gallopavo
CACATTTACTGCACAACAAAAGAAATTCCTTCCAGATCCCACCTCTTTACTTCAGCTCATGGATTTATTCATTTATTTACTTATTCAGTTGTTCAGCAGGCATCAAATTTTGTGGCTAGTTCTGAATTACATTGTATTGAATAGGTAGTATTAATGAGCGTCTGTATTCTGTTTACTGGAATGCTAACAAAAAATCAAAACCCTCCTGTTTCGACTGGCAATGCAAAAAATTTCAAATCCTGCTTGTAGCCTATACAGCATATAGTAGAAGGCTACATAGGAGCTTTACACCTTTGACATCTCAGTATTCTTTTCAGATTTGAATATGGCCCACGTGCTTGGAAGAACTAACATTTTTTTAAATAGCCTGATATTCCTGATATTCAGATTACATTCAGATGAACACATTGATATCTCTATGTCTATAATTTTGCAATGTTTTCTTTTTTAAATTATGTGGGTTTTTTTTTTTGT
>NW_011092105.1:0-490 GCF_000146605.3 Meleagris gallopavo
GAGTGTTAAAAAAAAAAAACCTGAAAGAAAAGTAAATCAAAACAAGGAATAAAGATCTGAGTACCTTTGTGTGTTGGAAAGATAAAACAGTGCTACTGAAATCAGAGAATCAATTCTGCTGTTTAAAGAACATTGATTCAGCCAGGGAAGTTATGGCAAATATCCAAGTATATGAGAAAAGGGACTGAGGCATTGATGTTCTCTTCTGGTTGGAGTATAGAAGGAAATAATTTCTTCTTTGCTGGGGTATTGTGAGGCTTTGGCAATATAGAAGCATCAATAAAGACTAAGTGATCTGAAGTAAAAAATTAAGCCAGTAACCTTGCAGTTATTTCAGAGCATTTTAATCAATTATCAGCCTATCAGCTGGTGCAGACCTGGTATTTTAAAACTGTGCAGCTCTGACTCTTAAAACATCAAAAGAATGGATCCTTTTCCAACATATTTTCCTTAAAGAACAGCCATTAATTATCTGCAAGCTTCCCTTCAC
>NW_011092106.1:0-310 GCF_000146605.3 Meleagris gallopavo
TCTGCGGGTTGAAAGTGTAACATTTGTAGGGAGCCAACATTTAAAAAACAAAACACTATTTTCTATTCAAGCAACAGCTGATCATTTTCAGAAATCAGTTTGACGTTTTTCTTCGTATCGCTTTTTCTTCTAGGGTGTTCACAGACATCCAGCAAGTCCTCAACAGCCTGACACATCCCCGTTTCGTATTCACAGACAAGGAGGCAGAAGCTGACATCCTCTACAACTTCTCACACTTCAAAGATTATAGGTTGCAAATCTTTCCCTGATAAGACAAATTCTTTTCTTTTTTTTTTTTTTTCCTCTGTAA
>NW_011092107.1:0-309 GCF_000146605.3 Meleagris gallopavo
TTAAAAAAAAAAAAAAACTCTTTCCCCAAAGTTTATTCTGCACAGTATTGCTAGTTCTGTAAACACTTCCAGACATTGACTTCAAGGAAAAGTTAAAGAATGCTGAAGCTCTTGTAGGAATTATATTCTTTGTATCTTGTTGCTTTGGTCAGCATGGATATTTACTGGATTACAGCTACTTTCCATCAGCTATTTGTGCTCTAGTCAACTCATTTTCTTACCAGGTACAGAATAGATCAGCTTCTCTTATAATTTCAGCATAATTAAACAAAAAGGATTCCAAAAATATTTTGTGTTTATTGCTCCTAA
>NW_011092108.1:0-441 GCF_000146605.3 Meleagris gallopavo
ATTTCCTCTCCCAAGGGCTATCCTCCTGAGAGAAGTTTGCTGTAACATAAAGGTGAACATGTTCCAGTTGTTCTTTTGGAGCAGTTTGATAGGCTGTGAATAACACATGATAGTGCTCCTCTGGAGACATGGGACTCTCATGTACTAGGATTGGTTTGTTTGTTTGCTTTCTAATTACCAGTGGGATCAGATATCAACGTAAATTTGCACTTAACAAGTTGCCTTGAGTAAAAACGTTCATTTCACAAGTTCTGTGTCTCTGCCAGTGCTTTGTACCATGTACAGCTGTATGTGTAAAGCACTGTGCAGAAAGCAGCAAACTCTTCCACCTTCCGTTGCTTTACTGCCTCTGCAAACCTCTGTTGCAGATTTCTCTGTTGCTGTGTGCTCTGCTTAGACTAGCTCCGCTGCCCTGGTCACGCATCAGTACACACTTGCATA
>NW_011092109.1:0-433 GCF_000146605.3 Meleagris gallopavo
ATATTAAAAATGGCAATGTCTGTAATGAGGTAACCATTTCTTTTCACAGTATTTTTTATCTCCTTCTATTTTAGTAGTGTAGTGTATGACAATATAAAATGTCAAGACAAACAGACATATGCTAGTTGAGACTCAGTACTGCTTAACAACACAGACTTTCATGCCCACATCCACTACTAAGGTCTCAGTCTTTGAACTAGGATACATGACAACAAGATGTAAAACTGAGCAAGGGAAATACATCAACAGAGAAGACAATGGTATAAAAGGGAGGAAAAACTGACTTCAAGCTAGCTGTGAGTCTTCATTAAGCCACCTGTTCAGAAGAAGACTGTCCAAACTAAGCAATACCAGAAGGACTGTAAAGTCTACTATGACTTCCCTAACAAAAGTACAAGTAAAATTTGCTATGCCAACAGCCTACAAAGAACTG
>NW_011092110.1:0-368 GCF_000146605.3 Meleagris gallopavo
CCATAAACTGGAGCATAGGAAGTTCTGCACCAATATGCAAAGGAACTTCTTCACAGTAATGGTGACAGAGACTGGAACAGGTTGCCCAGGGGAGTTGTGGATTCTCCTTCTCTGAAGATATTTAAGACCTGCCTGGATGCATATCCGTGCAGCCTACTGTAGGGGGCCTGCTTTGCAGGGAGGTTGGACTCGATCTCTGGAGGTCACTTTCAGCCCCTACAGTTCTGTGATTCTGTGATTCTGTGATTCTGAGATATTAAGACAATATAATTAAAAAATAATAATAATCTTTCAGACTGAAACCAAACATAGCACGTAGAACTTTAAAATGTTAGCAACTGTACTGTAAAGAATGCAAAGAAAATTGC
>NW_011092111.1:0-337 GCF_000146605.3 Meleagris gallopavo
ATTTCTCTCTTCTTTCCTGTAGTAAAGTCATATCCTTTCACAACTATAAATGATATCCACAAAAATGACGTTCTTTTTATCTATATAAAACCTAGTTTCTCACATTAAATAAGATTTTTAGTTAGATGTGTAAAAATCAGTACATAACTAATTACATAGTCTATATTTTGAGTCTCTCTTTCCTGTGTTCTAGCTTTCTTTGTCTTGGCTCTTCTTACATACAGTTCCATTTCACATTCACACCCTTCATTCTTCATCTCTATGCCCCAGGATATATAACTTACTATTGTTAAAAAAGAATTAGCTTGCTAGTGCTAGGTTTAAAAATTAATCCAGA
>NW_011092112.1:0-371 GCF_000146605.3 Meleagris gallopavo
TTGACTGAATTTTTGCATCTGACACAAGAAAACAATGTCATAGGCTACATAATGCTAATGCAAGTATAGCAGCACCTGAAGAGATTGCTAAGTGCTTGCTGTGTCTGTGTTTCTATCTTGAAGCAGCAACAAGAACTGGAAACAGAAGGTAGATACGTTCTTAAAAAATCTTTGTTGCTCTTTCTTCTTTACATTGCATTTTTACAAAAGAAGGAAGTTAGGATTTTAACAGCTGCAATATCATATTCCAATTAAATCTTATGACTTTCACCATATTTCATATCACCTAGAGATTATCAAGTATGGATAGGAAAAGGTCAGAAAAAATAGAAAAGAAAGTATTGTTGCAATGAAAGCTTGCCTAATGGTAT
>NW_011092112.1:2639-3194 GCF_000146605.3 Meleagris gallopavo
GAGCACGACCTCCCCTTGGTGAACCCATGCTGACTACTCCTGATAACCTCCTTTTCTCCCAGTTGTCTGGAGATGGTATCCAGCACAAGCTGTTCCATCACCTTTCCAGGGACGGAGGTGAGGCTGACAGGCCTATAATTACCCGGATCTTCCTTCTTGCCCTTTTTGAAGACCGGAGTGACATTGGCTATCCTCCAATCTTCAGGGACCTCCCCTGTTGTCCAGGACCTCTCAAAAATGATGGAGAGCGGTTCGGCAATGACCTCCGCCAGCTCCCTCAGCACACGTGGATGCACCCCATCAGGTCCCATGGACTTGTGGACCTTAGTACTGCCTAGGCGCTCACGCACGTCCTCTTTCCTGACTAAAGGGAAGTCTCCCATTCCCCAGACCCTCTCACTAACCTCCAGGGTGGGATTCCTGCAGGGGAGCCTTTTTCACTGAAGACAGAAGTAAAGAAGGCATTCAGTATCTCTGCCTTCTCAGCATCCCCCGTTACGACGGACCCCCCCCCTCACCTTAGTAACGGGGCCCACATTCTCCCTAGTTTCCTTT
>NW_011092113.1:0-328 GCF_000146605.3 Meleagris gallopavo
ATGTTACGTAGAATCATAGAATCATAAAATGGCCCAGGTTGAAAAGGACCACAACGATCATCTATTTTCAATCCCCCTGCTATGTGCAGGTTTGTCAACTACTAGACAAGGATGCCCAGAGCCATATCCATCCTGATTTTGAAAATCACAATCCCTTTATTCTATCATACAGCTAGTTCCTAAATTTGTAAAAATAATTCTACAAGAAAAAACCCATACAATTTCATTTTTCACTTTAAAAAAAAATCATCACTCTCTTTGAAAATATAGTAGTTTTCATACAAGAGAATCAAGGCGTAGTTTTTTAAAAATTATGAAGAAATTCAAA
>NW_011092114.1:0-534 GCF_000146605.3 Meleagris gallopavo
GTACATGGATATACCAAGGAAGTGTGCTACAGAAAATCCAGGATAAAGCACTGTATTGTTCATTCAAGAAATCTAATTTAGTTTTAATAATTCATAATGCTTAATAATGCACTCGAAAATGTTTTGTAGTATATTGTGTAAACATAATAAAGTCTTGGGGAAATTAGAGTTCACTACAGCTTGACTACTAAGTATTTTCACTGAAGTAAGGTGAAACAGCTCAAGGCTGTAAAATATGATCCAGTTGGTAGATTTGTAAACTGAGAACTCACACTGCTAATTTGTAAATACAAATAGTGCTGTTTGGAAATGAAACCATTAAGAGTGCTTATATATCTGTAAACTTTCTTGGCATTAATTTGTAATGCTGTACAAGTAGCTGTCTTTGAAACAAAATTCTTCTTAGAAGAAGTCATCATTATAAATTTTTTACTGCTTAGCCCAAATTCAAAATAAATACCACAGACATGGAATATTTCATTTTTTACCTTTTTATTTTTTCAGTGGATCTGACTTTGCATATTCAAACAAACA
>NW_011092115.1:0-360 GCF_000146605.3 Meleagris gallopavo
TTCATATGCTAGTGTCTTGAGTGATGTCATATCTTCAAAAGATTGTTTTCTCATTTATTTAAACATCAACAAGTCCAGCTGGTAAGCTGGGAATTTCATGTATTCTCTAGAAATCTGATCAGCATGAGGACATTAGGACATAGGGTGGTCTTCTTAAACTGGCATTTAGATATTTCCCCTCTTTACAGAAAGGGTTGTTAAGCACTGGCATAGGCTCCCCAAGGAGGTGGTTGAGTCACCATCCCTGAATGTGTTTAAAAACCGTTTGGATGTGGTGCTTGGGGACACAGTTTAGGTGTGAGTTGTTAGAGTTAGAGTAGTATGGTTAGATTGTTGGGTTTGGGATTTTGGGTGATCTTG
>NW_011092116.1:0-490 GCF_000146605.3 Meleagris gallopavo
TAGGATTCCCAAATTCATTTTAGATGAAGATATTTCTCTTTCCAGAATGACAGAATTGCAGGGGTTGGCAGGGACCTCAAGAGGTCGAGTCCAATCTCCTTGCAAAAGCAGGTACGCTACATTAGATCACACAAGTAGGCATCCAGATATGTCTTGAATACCTCTGTAAAATTAGACTTCATAACCTCTCTGGGCAGCATATTCCAGTGCTCTGTCATCCTTGCTGTAAAGAAGTTCTTCACAGAATCACAGAATCACAGAATCACAGACTGGCCAGGGTTGGAAGGGACCTCAAGGATCATGAATCTCCAATCCCCCTGCCACATGCAGGGCCACCGACCTCCACATTTAATACTAGACCAGGCTGCCCAGGGCTCCATCCAGTTTGGCCTTGAACACCTCCAGGGACAGGGCATCCACAGCCTCTCTGGGCAGCCTGTGCCAGCACCTCACCACTCTCTCTGTAAAGAACTTCCCCCTGACATCCAAC
>NW_011092117.1:0-530 GCF_000146605.3 Meleagris gallopavo
TTTTTAAATGTAGATCAGCTGAAGGTTGTTTGTTTTTTTTTCCCCACTTCTAGCTGATGTGCCACGTGTCCTTAAGGGCAGTGGGTGTTATTTGGCAGATGGAATTTGGAATAAAATTCCTTCTCAACTTCAGTACAGAGAATTTACAGAGTTAATATTGTTAGCTTCCTTGTACAGGGAGCAGAGGGGCAGCCACTGACCTCTTTCTCTGGTGACAGTGACAGGACTCAAAGGAATTGCACGAAGCTGTGTCGGGAGGACCAGTCTGGGTGTTTGGAAAAGTTTCTTCACCACAAGGTGATCAGGCAGTGGAACAAGCTCACCAGAGTAGTGGTCAAGGCCTCGTGCTGGCAGAGTTCGAGGAGTGTTTGGATAACACTTTCAGACATATGGTTTGAATTTAGGGGGTCCTGTGGGGCACCAGGAGTTAGACTCAATGGCCACTGTGGGTCCATTCTAATTCTGGAGATCTGTAAGTGTCAGTAACAATTCAGAGTCTAACATCTAACATTGAACTCAGGTTCCATTTT
>NW_011092118.1:0-398 GCF_000146605.3 Meleagris gallopavo
CTTGAGAACTGTTTAACATCAAATCTATCAAAGTTTATCCTTCCTTACGTCTGCACTAAAAGTTAGTGCTATGGTAATATGTCACTGAAGAATTTATGGGCATGTGGCTGTCAATGGATTTCCAATATTAGATTTAGTTACCCAGTGTGAGAACTAATAATGAGTCACAAATTGCTGGCATCATGTAAAATTGATGATATAATGAATAAAAGATTTTTAGCTGTATTCCAAGATGGCACATAATCATAGTAGATAAAAAAACTTAATAAAAATATCATGGTTTTAGTTACCTAAAAATCATTAGAGCAGTTCATATATTGCTAGCAGAAAATAAATTTAATTTTAAAGTGAAGAATAGATATCTGTAAGTATTTCCAGAAATATCACAAATCTCTCCA
>NW_011092119.1:0-417 GCF_000146605.3 Meleagris gallopavo
AATAGAGTAACCCTGTTGTCAAGATGATAGAAAATAAAAAGGCTCAGATTCTTTTTCAGCTGTCATGTTGCAGAACTCCTATACCATATTTGAAAATGGAAAGAAAAAGAACTGTGCTACGTTTTGTGTATTCCTTTTTTATTTTTAAATAAGATTACTAACTTTATTACTGATGTTCATATCTTCTTGTTTCCCATCGTTTTGTTCTAATTGTCACAACTAATCTTAAAAAAAAAATAATAAAGAGAAAAGAAATTCTTACTACAGCAGAAATTAGGATATAAAACATGGCTGTCAGGCCATAGTTGTTACACCATTTTTTGAAAGAGAAGGGGGGAGAGAGAGATAAGTAGTGTTAAGTAATTGATACTGTTCTCTAAGGACAGTGGAAATGCAGGAATAGATAGACTCAATCTG
>NW_011092120.1:0-2048 GCF_000146605.3 Meleagris gallopavo
AAAAAGAAAATAGGTGACAGTAAAAACTACTTGAATGACAAGATAGTTTTAACACAAAGTATTTAACACTGATCTTTTTCAGAAAACTAAAATCAACCTGATTCAAAGGCAGGACTGTGCACTATGACCTTACATGAAGAAAAGTGAACAAAAAAGAGCTGTTTTTCCATTAAGTTTAGAACTTCTGAATGTGCTACTTATCTGCTCAAATAGTTTCTAAGAAAATATTCCCATTGGGACTTGTTAAGCAAGTTAATATTATTTGTGTACATTATGGTAGCAAAATAAGGCTCTTAGAGAGCGATATGATACTGGATTGCTATTAGTACAGATTCTGACATGATGAAAGGGAAAAATAATGCCCACCTTCAAATAAGAACATAAAGAAAGATCTAGCTGCTGAGCCAGAGACCACCTGAACCCAACATAAATAGATGAACTAATCTCCAATGCAATACTCTATTTGGGGTATATACAAAATATATTATTCAACGTTTTTCCACCAATAAACTTCACTTATCCCCTCGTGGATGTACCCATTTATAAGGAACAATAAGGTAGTTCTCCTTACTGTCTGCCACCCATTTCTGCTCCCTGCGGGAGGCACTTCCCATTATGGACAAGATGATCAAACACGCTGCCAACTGTGATTTTTCTTTCCTGCCAGCCCACATGCTGGCTTTCCTTGCACCTAGTCTGACATCTGACCCTACTGTTACCCAACCAAGGATCCCAAACCAAGAGAAGGATGTGCTCTGAAAGGGCTGTTTGAAGTGTTTTTCTTACAGGTTTAGCTCCGAGAATCACTTTTCTGAATTTGACAAGTGCAAAAGCAGAGACAAAGCAGCATGGTTTAGCTCAGATTTAGCTAGGTTGAGCAGTGGTAACAAGCAATATAATCCTTCACCATGAGATTCACTTCTCTGTAGGATTGTGCTGTAAACTGGATCAGTTAAAAAAAGCACTCAATTAAAAATTGGGAGGGTATGAGCTGTAGATAATACACCTCATACATTTCAGAAAAAAACTGTATATACAGTCACATTGGCACAACAAAGGAGACAGAGGTTTAAAGGGGGAGGGGGGTGTGAAAGAGAGGAGAGCAGCTGCAAACAGAAAGGACGAGGACCTTCTTAATCTAGGTTTGTCATCAGAGAAATCACAACATAAAACTCCAATTGAATGCTTTTTCAAGTGATATCCTTCCATTACTTGTTACAAAAACATCATACATTCCATTCTCAGCAGATTTGCGTCATGTTTGTGCATGCCCGACACACACAAGTCAAGTAAAACACTAAGAATTTCCAGTGAAAATCTGTACACAGATAATAGGCAATCAGACCTGCTATCCCTTGGTCTGTTGAAAATGCTTTTCTGTATATTTCTCTTTCCCCTTGTGCACGAGGTGCAGAGAGCAAATAGCTCTCTGTTTATTGCCGGGACTAATTCTTCATACAAGGGCATAGTTCTGAGTTAATAACTGAGAGTAAACAACAACAAAATCTCTACACTTGTAACACATTTTCTCCTGCTCTAATCATCAGAATTGCACTTCTCACTTCAAGCTGAAGTTTAATACTGGAAAACAGAGCATTTTAGCATTGATAGCATATCATTACAGAAACGTAAATAAGGACACTATGACTATATAATAAACTGTTTCTGAATCGGTGTTATATCTCTGTCTTATTAATACCTCGCATGGAGACCTGGTAACAAACTGTTATTCCACTCTACATTTCTCTCTTCTCCCACTCCCTGCATTTGTTTGGAGAAGAGCCTGGTCACACTCCAATATGTCCTTGACACCAATCTTGGAGCCAGGGCAGTTGCTTACACCATTATGTGTATCCATCTAGAGCACTTGCACAGACATTAAATGTCAGTGGGCTTGAAGCTTGCAAGTGACCAGCAAGTATTTCAAAATATCTCCTTGTAGATCTACTAGTTCCTGCAAAAGAAACAAAACTGAACCAAGTCTGTACTTGTATTGGAAATTCAAGAAATATCATCACAGCATTCTTCTATCTGTTCATAATATGTTA
>NW_011092121.1:0-683 GCF_000146605.3 Meleagris gallopavo
CAGGTTCAATTGCACAAATAACTTAGATTTCAAGGAAGAAAAAAAAAAAATGAAGGAGTAAAATATTAACTAATACAGCAAATAGATCTACAGTAAGAACTGGAGCCTGAGTGCATACATTCATGCAGGCAAAGTTAAATATCTAGGATACCTTTCTTGCTCTCAATTTCTGACTTAAGTTGCAGATAGTTCTCCTCTTAGTTGGGCAAACTGTGATTGAATGGCTTCCTGCTGATCCAGTTTATCAACTATAAAATAGATAAGATGCTAACTTATTTTTAAAGCAATTGAGGGATTACTTATATATTTTTTACCTTGCCATTTTTTGCAATAGCATTCTATCACATACTCAAGAATGTTGAAGTCTCTATCAGATGTGTGAGAGAAAGAGAAACATGGATGTTATTCTGAACATTCAGGAAACACCTCTATCCCTTTAGAACAAATATTTTATTTTCTTCAAAGTACATATTTTAATATTCACTTTGCATTAATATTTTACTACATTTTTTAAAAACTTATTTGAATGAATTTGTAAGATCCTGCATACTGAATACACAACCTAATAAATGATAGCATTTTTCTGGCTTTGATCGATAACTGTTCCCCCTTCATTTGAGGATGAGAAGCCAATATAGTGCTTTGGAAATTTTCCTATTAACAGGATAATTTCTCTTGTAAAC
>NW_011092122.1:0-443 GCF_000146605.3 Meleagris gallopavo
CAGAGCTTTTTGTTTGTTTGTTTTTTAACTATTGAGTGCTTGTGGGAGATCTGCCCTTCCTCCAGGCAAAATGGGACTTTTTAAAAAAAACAAAAACAAACAAAAAAAAACCTGCTCTGCAAAGCAGTTGGATCACAAGAGTGGTGAGTCTTGCACTCTGTAGACTGTTTCCAATCTAGTGACTTTTCCAGTATTTGGAACAAATCTGTAGTAGTGACAGTGACTAAAACAGTGAGCAACACAACAGCAGCTATAAACACACAAATGATTTCAGTTTGTATGCAATGGAAAGAGATTCTATGAAGTTGCTTCTGCCTGCCAAGCTAGGCTGCCTACTCTGCTGTGTGAAGACATACTCCACAGAATCACAGAATGGACAGAGTTGGAAGGGACCTCAAGGATCATGAATCTCCAACCCCACTGCCACAGGCAGGGCCACCCAC
>NW_011092123.1:0-673 GCF_000146605.3 Meleagris gallopavo
GCATCTACTATTCTTGTAGTGATTGCAACAGTGCTCATACAGATTATAAAAATTTTTCCATATGTGCGACCTAAGCCTGGCTAGTCTTTTCGTGTCTTTCTACAGAAAAGCGTGCCCAATATGCCATCAGTAGATCTCATTTAGCATTACAGCTTTCCAAGGTCTTTTGAACTTTTCTTAAGAAAATATTCTGAAATAAACGTCACAAGTACACAGTTGATGAGTTTGCAGAGGTAGTTATCTAGTAACAAACTTTTTGCCTCATCATGTGTTCCTTGATCCTCAGGTTCATGTAAATATTAAATTTGCAGCAAATTTGAAGTAGCAACATCACATCAGAATAAAAGTGATTGCTTTGAAAACTGAACCCAAAAACTTTTAAGGTTTCCCATGTAGAATATATAGAAACATGCAGTTTTCCACTTTCCTGTGTTTGTAGAATGTGATGCAGATATAATCTCCAGGTAAAGGATATCTTCATCTCCAAGACAGTTGAAAATAACTGCAGATGTTATACATTTCATTAATACTGAAAAATGGAGGGAAACTGTGCCATCACTGTAGTAGAGTGTGAAAAACACGGGTGTTTTCTCTGACATCAAACAGGGAGGCAGAAGAAGAGGTCTCTTCACCTTAATCTTCTGACTGCTTCACAAATAACAGATTTGTACCA
>NW_011092124.1:0-375 GCF_000146605.3 Meleagris gallopavo
ATAAACAAAGGAGGCAGAATAGTTCTGTCTCTCTTAGGCAAATAATTTCAGTATATGTGGTGGGGAACTTGACCACTGAGGATAACAAAAAGTATGAGGTTCTCAATACCTTCTTTACATCTGTCTTTAAAAGTCAGACCAATTGTCATTGGGGTACTCTACTCCCTGACCTGGAAGTCTGGGATGAATAAATGTCCCACATTTCAGGTGGAAACAGTTAAGATACCTACAGCTCCAACTGAACTGTCACAAGTCCTTGGGGCTATATGAAATCTACCCTGAGGGAGTGGGAAGACATGATTGCCAAGCCAGTTTCCACTATCTGTTAGTGATCCTGGCCAACTGGAAAGGTCCCAGAGGATTGGAAACTTGTCA
>NW_011092125.1:0-363 GCF_000146605.3 Meleagris gallopavo
TCTCAAAACCTACCAGTCCAACAGTTGAATTATTACTAAGGGTAATAAAGTACAGCTGGGTCTGTGAGTGGGGCTCCAGCAGTGGGGCTACTGCTGGAGCAGTTGTACTTGCATTTTGACTTCAGTTCAAAATGATCAGAAATTTGAGTTAATCATATCTGAACACATGATGCTCGGGAGCTGCAGCAAGGGATGCATGGGGCTGTGCAACAGAGGGACTATGGAGTGTACTGGGCCATGATGATGGGATTGCTGGACCCAGACCAGAGTCCCTTGTAGTTCTCCCAGTCCACCACCTCTAGGGCTGAGGCTCCTACAGTTCACATAGAGTCACAGAATCACCAAGGTTGGAAAAGACCTCCA
>NW_011092126.1:0-333 GCF_000146605.3 Meleagris gallopavo
ATAGCAGGGGGTTGGAACTAGGTGATCTTAAAGGTCCCTTCCAATCCACATCATTCTATGATTCTATGATTCTATGTTAAACAATCCAGAAAACAATACTGACTCCTAGGGCACTACACTAGTGACAAGCCTGCAGCTAAGCTTTGTGTTATTGATCACAACTCTTTGTCAGTTGAATGCTATTTCAGTTCATTTAACTGCATTTATCTAGTCTCACTTCACCATTTGTTTTGAGGATGTTCCTCCTTCCTGATCTACTGAAAGATACAGGTGGAATTTTCTTTCTTGCAGTCCTCAGGAGCTTCACTCAATCACCATGACCTTTCAAATATA
>NW_011092127.1:0-312 GCF_000146605.3 Meleagris gallopavo
AAACTGTGGTCCCTTTTACTCAAGCAGCTACGTAAATCACTTGTTTGTGTGGGTATGAAGCACGGTTTGAATGGATACTAGCGTGG
Organism: Meleagris gallopavo; assembly: GCF_000146605.3. NCBI lineage: Eukaryota > Metazoa > Chordata > Aves > Galliformes > Phasianidae > Meleagris > Meleagris gallopavo. Next base: position 87 of record NW_011092127.1, read on the forward strand.
ACAAAGCAAATATATAACCAGTGCTAGTGAGGTGGTTAACACCGTCAGTATGATTTAGCTGTATGTATTTGCCATTATTAATGTTAAACTTGAAGGGCAGATAGTATGGAAAAGGTCATAAAGACTTTGTATTTTCCAATCCTGTGGCTAAATTAAAGAATGCGTTATATTTTGGAAGCATGGTGAGAGCTTTCCAATCTAGCATCAAGGTAGAAGATTTTCAGAA
>NW_011092128.1:0-356 GCF_000146605.3 Meleagris gallopavo
CATTTTATGACGTTATTCTTTGGAATCACTCAAATCTATGATCTAACATTCCTGGTTAGCACAAGGCATATTTTTTCACAGTGAGAAAAATGCCTTTTAATTGTGCCTGTTTTCCTATAGCAGTTGGTTGCAGAATAGCTATTGTTTAAAAGAGAAATTCATGTGTGCGTGATAAGAAGAGAGCTGTTAAGGTCTGGAATGGCCCTTCCCAGCCCTGAGAAGTGGCTGCATTGGGAGCAGCTCTCCCAAGTGCCTGCAGTGTTGTGCAAAGAGGTGGGTTCCCCAGTGATGGTTGAGGGGTCAGGACATGGTCTTCAGGGCCCGTCCTGAAAGGAAAATGGGATAGCAGCACGTGG
>NW_011092129.1:0-332 GCF_000146605.3 Meleagris gallopavo
CCTGTAGAGGATTGATGATAGCTTTTGACAAAGGTGATGGAGGAGTTATCAATGAAAAAAAACCCTGTGTTTCTGAACCTTGTGCTAACAAATAAGAATGAACTGGCTGGAGATGTGAAATTTGAGGATAGCCTTAGCTGCAGTGATCATGAGATGGTAGAGTTCCTGGACCCTGCAGGCAGGACGCAAAGAAACAATGAGAATAAGCAACCCTGGACTTCAGGAGAGCTAACATTAGCCTCTTCAGGAACATACTTGAGGAAACCTAGTTGTATCATGCCCTAGAATGAAGAAAAATCCAAGAGAGCTGGTCAGTATTCAAGCATCTCATC
>NW_011092130.1:0-443 GCF_000146605.3 Meleagris gallopavo
GAAGGAGCACTGTACTCTGAATCTAAGTGAAGTACCATCCACGAGGTATTGATCACTCAAGAGTTTGAGGGATCCCGCAGCTAGCTAACTCCAACACACTATAGTTCTTACACCCAGCAAACAACTGATTATTGCACACAAATACCAGTTGGGAGGCTGAACCATAAGCTGTTATCTAGAGTCCTGTGAAAAGGAAATCAGACTCTCAAGGTGAGCCTACTTGAGAAACACCATATCTTTACTTACTTTAACTCTTCCTCTTCAATGAAGCCACTCCGGTCTTTATCAAGGATATGGAAAACCTTCTTCACATCTTCTGGGCTCTTCTTTTTCAATCCCACCATCTCGAAAAACTTCTTGTAGTTAAAAGATTCGGCTGCTATAGGGGGTGAAAAGCCATAGAATGGTTTAGAAAAATCTTTAAAACTTATATACGTACATAA
>NW_011092131.1:0-395 GCF_000146605.3 Meleagris gallopavo
GGAAAGCACACTCAAAAGGAATAATTACACAGGCAAGACCAGGAAGAAAGAGAATGCAACAAAAGCAAAAGGGAGGGGAACATTGTGGAAAGCAAAGTACAGATTCATCAGTGACAAAAGCCATCTCACATCTTGATCAGACAGCAATTTCCCTTCCTGTCGTTAAAACTATAGGTCTAGGGCAAGCATGCAGAGATGAAGCCAGATCGCAAACTTCATTGACTAGACCAGAATCATAAAAAATAAAACCAATTGATAGGAGAGCTTTCTTCTCAATGAATGGATTTCAATAAGCACCGATGAAAGGCAGTACACCTGCTCCAAAGAACACGTTAGCCAACAGCTTTTCCCTGTGCTCATGTTTATTATCTAGGGCACAACCAAAAACAAACAAA
>NW_011092132.1:0-486 GCF_000146605.3 Meleagris gallopavo
AGGAATTCAAACACATCAACTATATAGACTGTAGTGGATAATACGTAATTTGTAAAATAAAATAAAATAAAATAAAATACTAAAACAAAGCCTCTTTTCTAGAAAATTAAAAAAAAGCCATTCAGTTTGTCCAAACATCAAGCATATTGAAATTTCTCTGTTCCCTTCATTTTTGTAGATTTCATTTACTTGGACTTTGCTATCACCCCATCTCCCTCTGCTCATCACTGGCCATCGTTAAGCTCTCTTGAACTCCAAAGGTTAATTAGAACATAATTGTTCTCCTTTACAGTGACTGATACATACACTCTGGAGATTCAGAGGCTTCTTCCAGTAAAATGTACTGTCTTTTATTAATTAAATAAGGAACACATGAAATACATGATAACTTTCATTTACTCGGACGGAGTATTAGGGTAGTAATGCAATCAGGAAAAAAAGAACAAAAGCTCTAAATGCATATCATGATTTTAAAACACTCCTTTA
>NW_011092133.1:0-337 GCF_000146605.3 Meleagris gallopavo
ATAGAATCATAGAATCATTGAATTGCTCACGTTGGAAAAGATGTTAAAGATCATCAAGTCCAACTGCAACCTAACCATACAACCCTAAGGAATAGGGTTAACAATGTTGTTCTATTTGCTTGCTTTCAAGGTTTTTTTCTTAATTCCTATCATGTTTTTTATCATTGCTGGAAGCTGGCGTAAGTTTGTTTATGGTTTTGGCAGCTTGTGTTACACCAACAGTGAACTTAATCTGATATCTGCACTCAGTATTGCCATCATTCTTATATTTCAGGAACTTTGTTGTGGAGACTATTTACAAGCACAATCTTTATTACAGATGAGCTCAATTTTTTTT
>NW_011092134.1:0-498 GCF_000146605.3 Meleagris gallopavo
TCTCTTGCTGTGAAATAGTGTCCTGATTGTATAATGTGAATTTTCTTCACAACACAAAAGATGTAATTGTAGTGGCAGTGTTACCGTGCCGATTGTTTGTCTTTTTGTTATCTTATTAATCAAAGCAAAATAAACTAAATATCAGAGATTGGAGGAGAAAGTAGAAAAGAAAGGGTGTCTTAAATGTACTTTTGGCCAGTTAGCAGAAGTAATACGATGCAGCTTTGTTTTTGAAGTTATTAAACAAATTTATGTGCCTACCAAGTCAGAATTGATATATTCTGACCTTGTGATCTGAGGTACTAAAGACAATGTGGAAGGAAACAGGATAAGTATAGAATGAGTAGTATGTTACTTCTGTTGGTTCACTCTATAGCATTTGGGGATTTCTCAAGTTATGTCTGTGTGATTTTCCTTAATAATCTCAAAAAATCTCTGGTGTGTGAATTTGTTTCTAAACCTTTTGATACTCTGATCTACTTGGTGCCTTGTCAGTGA
>NW_011092135.1:0-510 GCF_000146605.3 Meleagris gallopavo
GAATCATTAAATCATTAATGTTGGAAAAGACCACTAAGATCATCTAGTCTTCCCATCTATCTGCTGCCACCATGCCTACTGCCTGTGTTCCTCAGTGCCACATCCACACGGCTCTTGAACACCTCCAGGGATGGTGACTCCACCACCTCCCTGGGCAGTCTGTACCACTGCCTCACCAATCTTTCAGAGAAAAATATTTCCTAATATCCAACCTGAGCCTATCCTGGTACAACACGAGGCCATTCCCCTTTGAATCCAATTGTGGTAGAATGTACGTGAAAAAAAAGAAGAAAAAAAAACAAAAAAACCTTTTTTTCATGCAACTTCCCCTTATTCTCCCACTCTTTTATTTTGCAGTTACTGCGCTGGAGAAGATCATCAGTAAACCTGGAGACAATGTTAGACTGAGTTGCATTTATCCAGGAAGAGAATTCAGCTTAGACAATCTGCGAGTATACTGGCAAATAGCTGATGATGAAGATACAGAGCCATGTTCAGTAGTGCATGCAC
>NW_011092136.1:0-429 GCF_000146605.3 Meleagris gallopavo
GGCCTTTGATACCATCTCTCAGAGTATCTTTCAAGACGACTGACTAATTATGAGATAACAGGTTCACATAACACACTGTGGTGAGCAGGCTGAATGTCAAAGCTCAAGCAGTAGTGAATGGAGCTACATCTGGTTGGTGTCATTGACTCTGCTCTGTTCTGTTCTTTTCTATTCCCTTCCATTCCATGTCCTTTTATATTCTATATCCTATCCTATTGTATTATATTTTTTATCCTATCCTATCCTATCCTATCCTATCCTATCCTATCCTATCCTATCCTATCCTATCCTATCCTATCCTATCCTATCCTATCCATCGCTCTCTACGACTACCTGAAAGGTCGTAGTGAGTTGGAGGTAGGCCTCTTCTCCCATTGACTGAATGAGAGGTAATGGCCATAAGTTACAGAATCACAGAATCACAGAAAC
>NW_011092137.1:0-438 GCF_000146605.3 Meleagris gallopavo
TGAACTCATTGCGTTAGCACAGAGAAGAACAAAGCACAGTGAAGAAAAAAACATGGTAGTAAACTATGACAACACAAACCTTTGATAAACAGGCACAAACAGCAGGTCACTGTTCCTCCAGTGTGGACTGAACTTAGCAGTGCCTGCTAAGTAGCAGTAAGTAAGAGGCTTGTATGCCTCTCCCTGTGTGCTACTTTGGAGATGATTACTACTATTGTTGGCTCTTTGCATTTCAGCCAGGGGTCTGTGACTGCTCCAGTTGTCTGCCTGCATTGACTCACACAGTTATCCACTGAATATTGTTTGGAAGGTGTAGAACATCCCCCACACATACACACATATGTAAAGATCTGCTGATCCGATAATCTTAGACTTTGAATGTAAGTTTGGAAAGGGGAGCAGTATACATTTTATCCAGATATTAACATCACAGATGAA
>NW_011092138.1:0-531 GCF_000146605.3 Meleagris gallopavo
GACTAGAAAACCTTAGAAAAACCTTGTTTTTCAGACACTGTCTATTATCAATCAGTAATGATATTTAGTTCCTCTAGCACTGCATGTGGCCTAATCACAATATTTTGCTGATATTACCGACACAACACTTAGAATATTTACTTCTCTATTAGATGACTGTTTCATAGGAAAATGGCTCCTCGCCATTTTGAAACTGAAATTCACCTAGCTTCCTTAATATGGAGAAAAAAATTCAACTAATACTAGGAGTATAACAATACCAGACTAACAATTTAATTATAGTACCACGTTGCACGTGGTATTTTAATCATATTTCAGAAATACAGTAAGAAATACACAAACAATATTGGTTCCCTGGTAGTATTATTAAAACTTGTTTACTTCCAGGTAAAAAGTGCTTTGTGCTAATCTGTCACAAATGGATCCCAAATATTGCCTTAACAGTGAGTTAAGTTTAAATAAATGTTACTGAGTAATATGATGAGTAAATATAATGAAAATACTACATTACTGTGAAAAAAAATACTCCTT
>NW_011092139.1:0-402 GCF_000146605.3 Meleagris gallopavo
TAATTCAATTCCTGTTTTAATTTTGAACAGTTTACGACTGCTCTAAATTAGGAAACCACCGTTTTTCAGACAAGACAGGTGCTAGAGGTCTCAGCACTTGTAAAATTAGGCCACTTAGTGAGGTGTCTACATATGGATTTAGCACCTAAGGACTGTGCTGCTGAGAAACGAAAAGAAAACCTTGGAATCTAGGTAACTGTTTTTTAGAAGATAATTAGACAGCAAAGTTAATGTGGAGGAAGGAAGTTTGTGTTCAACTTGATAAGTGTACCCATTTGGGTGCAAGCTGAAAAGCTGTTGATAGGTATTCCCTTGGAACTCCAGAAACCCTGCAGAAAAATCAGTTTTGACACTTTCAGTACCCTTGTCATTAAAGAAAGAAACCCAAAATCAAGAAAAAAA
>NW_011092140.1:0-576 GCF_000146605.3 Meleagris gallopavo
ACTAACCATGTTTGAACTATCTAAAAGCACATTTATGTACCTATGAGATTCCGGGGAAAGGAAAACTGGTTGGAAAGAAAAACTTGATATTTACCATTTTTTACCACTCTATCTAGTAACTCAGAGCTGCATGCTCTATGTTGAACATGGAAACCTTGAAAAAGAATCAAATGTGGTGAGCAAGTAGGTTAATCAGTGTCAGGGAACCACTGTTGGTAAAATTCATCAAGTGTAATTACTGACAATAATGAAGTAGATGATGTTGCAGCTGACCTTACTGATCAGGAAGTCCAGTAGCATAGTATAAGAAAGGTTTCAAGTTCAAGTCTCATGTGTTTCAAGTAGGCTGCAAAGTGTGAAACCATTTTTAATGTGAACATGAAAGAATAGTAGGCATGAATAAATGGGATAACAGGTTTGTGGTCTAGGTTGCTAGGTACAGAAGTGTTAAGGATGTAGTGGCTCTTTCCTTTAAATATAAGATGTAAATGGATTATATGTAGTCAGACAACAGTCTACATACAAAGAGAGCCCAGATACCCCTAGCTGAGGTAATTCCATAGGAAGTTTTCTGAA
>NW_011092141.1:0-483 GCF_000146605.3 Meleagris gallopavo
GTGCTGGAGTACCTCTCCGATGAAGAAAGGTTGAGGGAAATGGGCTGTTTAGCTTGGAGAAGGCTCTAGGGAGCCTCATTGTAGCCTTCCAGTACTTGAAGGAAGCATATAAACTGGAGGGGAAACGGCTGTCTACATGAGTGGATAGTGAGAGGACAAGTGGGAATGATTTTAAACTGAGACAGGGGAGGTTTAGGTTAGATATTTGGAGGAAGTTTTTCACACAGAGAGTGGTGACACACTGGAAGATGATGCCCAGAGAGGTTGTAGATGCCCCATCGCTGGAGCCATTCAAGGCCAGGCTGGATGTGGCTCTGGGCACCCTGGCTTAGTGATTGGCAACCCCGCACACAGCAGGGAGGGGTTTGAAACTAGATGATCATTGTTGGTTCCCTTTTTTAACCTAGGCCATTCTATGATTAAATGACTTTGATTCAGTAAAGAGCTTGGAGCACCTCTCTTACAAGGAAAGGCTGAGTATCC
>NW_011092142.1:0-427 GCF_000146605.3 Meleagris gallopavo
TTCATGTCTTCCACTCATTTCTGAGTTTGCCAGATGCATGCTTATATAGAGGTTCGACAATTATGCAAGACAAACACACAGCCCACAGTAATAACTTCATCTTTCATCAGAGTTTAAATTAGGCTTAGCATCACAGCATCATTGTTTCCCATAATAGTTGGGAAGTAACCCACCTTCTAAGATGCTCTAAGGACAGTGCACCAGAGCTGGAGTACAGGGGCTTGAATTAGCTGCATTTGTTTACCCTTACACAGCTCACAAGGATTATTCCAATCTTCAGTGGGCTTGCATTATGACAAGATATCCCAGCACTAACCAGGGTATATTCAGCACATACAACACATGTCTATGAGTCTCTACACCCATCATGTACATAGGGCCACAAAAATCTGTTATTTGCCAGTTTAAAGTGACTTCCTTTTCAACA
>NW_011092143.1:0-543 GCF_000146605.3 Meleagris gallopavo
TTTTGAACCACATTCAGAATGGTTTAATATTTAATGAATGTCTGTTTGATGTTTAAAACAGGTGACTATACTCTTTGCATTTAAATTAAAAACATGTGTTCCTACCTTATTATTAAAACTTTAAAAACCCAGAGCCTGTTGCATGTAAATGTAGGCATGCACTGCCATCTATAAATTAGATTTACTAGTTCTGAATTGTTTTTATTACTTGGCACAAGTTTTAAGCAAGTGTATTTCTTTTATAACTGTCTGAATGTATATTTCCACTCTAATACAGTATGTTTGTTTGTTGTGTTGTTTTTTTTTGTTTGTTTTTTTTTTGTTTGTTTTGTTTGTTTTTTTTTTACTAGAATTAGCAGTTCTGAGAAACAGAGATTAAATATCTCTGAAACTGTACAGGGAGCATATGTTATAGATAAATAGGCAATATTCACTTTGAAATGCAATGTTCTGTTTCTCAGAAATTAAAAATTTGGACACAATCTTTTCCCTTTCAAGGTGAAAATACAGAAAGAGAAATTAATTCTTAGTGTACTGTTAAAA
>NW_011092144.1:0-510 GCF_000146605.3 Meleagris gallopavo
GAGAATGGATGACATCTGCTGAGGTTTCCCCTGGAAAAAAAAATAAAAAAATAAGAAAAAAAAATAAAAAAGGCTGCTGGGCACTGAGGAAGGCAATGAGATTACAGAGTTCTGCTGTAGCCAAATCTTGAAAATTAATTTCTCCTGAATGACTTGGCCATTGACCCTCCAATAAAAAAATGTTGGTTGTTACACTTTCTTCAGTTTCCTACTTGAACTGACTGTTATAAAATCACATCCAACTCTGCACCCCATTCTGCTGAGAAAGTGGCTGTGATTCACTAGAAGTTGTTACAGGCTATGTGAGCAAACCCTGACAGTACAGGCACATCTAACTAAGCTCAGATTCTTGGCAGATGGGGGGATGGCATGTGTGACAGCTTGAACATCTTTTGGCGTCACTGCAGCATGGCAACCATATCCTCACATTATGAAAGGCCATGAAATGTTGAGTCCCACTAATTATTCTCCTTGGTTAAATAAGAAGAAAGCAGGTACACCTGTATCAAA
>NW_011092145.1:0-568 GCF_000146605.3 Meleagris gallopavo
AAACCTACGAATTTGCTTTAATAATTAAACAAGACCCCCAGGCAACTACATTTTCACAATATGTTTACTAAATGACAGTAATCATCAGAATATTGTACAGAAGCGGTATTAGAGAAAAGGTTAATGCATGCAGCACCTGGAGAACTCTTTTGAAATGATTTTACATTGCCTTTTCTTAAGCTATGAGTTTTAATAAAGATACACAGTAAAAAAGAAAAAAAGTGTAAATGGAAAAACATTGTACCATTACCATGTTCATTACTGAGCCTTACTAACTATTTAAAACTAACAGCGAAAGTAAAGAGATGTGCAAACCTAGATGTGCACTTATTCTTGGAATGTTAAGTAGCAACCTAGACATTCTGTAGTAAATGAGGCATGAAACACACTGCCAAATATATGATATCCTAAATATAGTGACACTAAGTATTTTGCTGTTACTAGAAATATGATAAATCATGTGAACTTTAAAATTACTCCAAATCAGTGCTTAAAGTACTTCTTTTCTTCCCCTCACATAAATATATTTTGATCTAAGTGTCAGAAAACCCTGTTGCAAAATTTAAGT
>NW_011092146.1:0-561 GCF_000146605.3 Meleagris gallopavo
GAAGAAAAAAGAAAAAAAGAAAAAAACTTATTTTCTCAAGACTTTTTGTACTGAAGACGAATTTTTTTGAATCTTTCTTAGCTAAAACAACATTTTTCCCTGGACACATCTGAACTCTACAGCAGTAGTTTGTGGTTTTCAAAGTAAACCAACAACGAACCTGAGGGACAGTAGAGTACAAAGAATATATTTTTGTTATGGCTGGAATCATAACCAGTCCTTTTTCTTGTTTATTTTTTTTTTCCTCGTGTGCGTTGGGGAGGTCGAGGGAAGAGGGTGATCTTCTGGCTGTTGGCCAAAGGACGCCCTACTCATTGCCTCCAATAGGTTTTATTTTTTTTTTAAATTAATGAAAATATGTAATATTGATAGTTATTATTTACTGAGGCAGATGGTAAACATTTTCCCTATTCTGGTTTTTCTTCATGTCACCGCAAAAAGAAAAATACCACAGTGAAAAAAACGACATCAATAAACCACCAGAGGAGAAACTTTTCCTAAAGCCGGAGGACAAAAGGGGTTAATGTTGCTTTAAGAATACATTACATATATAAATATATA
>NW_011092147.1:0-450 GCF_000146605.3 Meleagris gallopavo
ACTTAATAATAATTTAAAAAAAAAAAATTGTATACATTGTCAGTGATGAAGTAAATTCTAATCACAAATATCTGTAAACAAAATTTATCATAGGAAATAAACATGTTTGCAAAACAAACCTCTCTACCACAGCACTGTTTCTTTCAAACCTCCTCCTGTGGTTTTCATTCTGGAAACAATTCCTCCCCAAAAGTTTGCACTTGTTGAGTTAGTGAGATGTGTCCTAAATTTCTAATTACATTTAATATGAAGGAAATACTTACAAATAGTAGCTCTTACTCTACAGGTGTGTAGTCCATACTGAGCTACTCTGTAGATACCACAGTGTGTGTGTACTCACTCATATGTAGCCAAAGAAAACCTTGTCAACATAGCAGGTGTCACGTTTCCTGAACACAGTGTATAACAGAACTTTAACTCTCCTGTACAGTGCCTCATCAAGCACTCATT
>NW_011092148.1:0-342 GCF_000146605.3 Meleagris gallopavo
AACCATTCAAAATATCCCTCTGAAGAGATACTTAAGATTCTGGCTTAATCAAATATCAAGCCAAATATTATTCATAAAATTAAATAAATACTAACATGATAAGTTGCCTTACTTAATTTTTTCTTGTGATGTACACTACCTGCAGAGATAGATGTCTGAGTGTGATTGGAATTAAAAGAGAAACCGTGAGGTGACGAAAAGGCTCAGTTCAGTCTGCTTCATTAACGCAGCCTGAAGCTTCATTAAGATGCTTTGTTTTCTTACAGTCACAGGAATACATTTAGCAAGGAATTCATAATTTAAGGTAAAAAAAAAAAAGGAAAGAAAAGAAAGGTGGTTTTC
>NW_011092149.1:0-330 GCF_000146605.3 Meleagris gallopavo
AGAATATTTTTGTTCCTTTTTTAAGGGGGAAAAAAAAAATCAATGCAGTTTAATAAATATAGCAGCTCACAATGCATTAGTGTATTAGTAACATAACCTAAAATTAAGTAACCTACTTACAAATATGGCAGCCTTCCATGCCAAGCTTCAGCCCAGAGCAAATTTTTATGTTTAAGTTATGAACCTCTAAAATACTGACATGTTCTTAATCCACTATCTGAAATGTCTCCATCTTTACCATTTGCATTTATACCAATTAAGGAGAATTTTCCAGATAGCTTTGCAGATTAGTTATTTGTGTGGAATTAGTTGGTAAGCATAAATTTTTAT
>NW_011092150.1:0-325 GCF_000146605.3 Meleagris gallopavo
AGGCTGGATGTGGCTCAGGGCAGCCTGGTCTGGTGGTTGGTGACCCTGAAGGGGGGTTGAAATGGGATGATCATTGTGGTCCTTTTCAATCCAGCCCATTCTATGATTTTATGATTCTATGATTCTATGATTCTATGATTCTACGATCTTCTGACACTAGGTTTTATTCTGGTGCATTCAATCAGTATAGTAAAATCTGACATTACTAATTTTGTTCCCCATTCTGACTTTGTGGTTTTGCCCTAACCAAGATGTTTCTCCTGCCTGGTACCTTGAGGATTCATAATTTCCCTACACCTTGTTAGGTGTAATATTTACTGTACTA
>NW_011092151.1:0-488 GCF_000146605.3 Meleagris gallopavo
CAGTACTGTGAGCTTTGCTTTGTTTTGTTTAACCAGTTCATTCTTCCCTTCCAAAGATGCATTTTTTGCCTTTGGCTCCATGAAACCAAACACAATTAAAAAGGAGAAGCCTTTGGCACAATTCAGGTTCATAACTGGTCTACACTCTAACTTTGCTTTCAGATGCTTACAGTTTTCACACCATCCTGATGCAACAGTAAAAATTTCTCTCACCTTCCCTGTGTACTGTAGCAAGGATTATAGTAGTCAATTTCTTCCCTCCAAAACATTAGATTTTAAGTTATTTTTGAGATAACCAGAAGAGAAAAACTCAATTTTCCTCATCAGAAGCTTTTATGCATATTCCAGTTTCCCAATGCAAAAAGGGCTGTTTCTAACAAAGCAGGGAGATCACTCTCTGGAAGATAGCTCTGTGGCAAAGTTTTTTGATTTCATTTTAAATTAATACATAAAGTGATGTACTGAAAACTATATATATATAGTATATA
>NW_011092152.1:0-428 GCF_000146605.3 Meleagris gallopavo
AAGCTGTGCTAGAGCTGCTTTTATGAGATGCTGAATCTGTGTGCTGTTTTATATCTTACAGCCTGAGGAGCTGCTTCTGTGAATGCTTAGTAAGCCTTACAGCATTTTTACTATCTTTAAAACCAATGAAATAACTTTTTCACTTATTTTCGAAAGCATGAGATATGATTTTAACTTGATTTGTTGCTAGCATGGTACTGTATAGTCACAGTCATGTAGAAGTGGTATTCAACAACGAAATGCTATAACAGTTGAGTTCAAACATAATTGTGTGTTCTAGATCAATGGGACCCAGGTGTTGTGCCAAACACAGTGAGAATTTAAACTTTGGACACATGAGGCAAAAATCCTTTTCTGAATGTTTAGGGTGAATTAGAGCCACCTAAATTTATTACAAACCTATCATTATGTATTTCAATCAAAATAAT
>NW_011092153.1:0-418 GCF_000146605.3 Meleagris gallopavo
ACTCATGTTTAGGCCTAATCTGACGCTAGATTTTTATTAACTTTCACATAATACAGGCACCTAATTCAAATGTCTGTATCCATACTTAGATACCTCCATCTGGCCTAGTGTACTGATTTATAGTTAGACTATAGATGCTGATATTCAGGTTTTTAAGAGAAGAGTGTACTGTCATAGATGTACATAAATAGTTGCATTCCCTCAGTGCACCAGAGCTCTATCAATACCTTTTGATTCTTAAAAATAATTTTCTGGCTCGAACATGATGCAACTCACAGAACATACAACTAGTTTGATTGCACTTAGCTTGTCTACTGCAATACATTTTGGATGATCCCAAAATAAGAAAGAAGTAAAGAAAGAAAGAAGGAAAGAAGGAAAGAAACAAAGAAGGAAGGAAAGAAAGAAAATTAAATAA
>NW_011092154.1:0-687 GCF_000146605.3 Meleagris gallopavo
CCCTCAGCCTCTCCTCTTAGGACTTATTTTCCTAAGCCCTTCACTAGCCTCGTTGCCCTTCTCTGGACCTGCTCCAGTACCTCAGTGTCCCCTCTGTACTGAGGTGCCCAAAACTGAATACAGTACTCAAGGCGAGGCTTCACCAGTGCCGAGTACAGGAGCAGGATGACTTCCCTAGTCCTGCTCACCACATCATTCCTGATACAAGCCAGGATGCCATTGGCCTTCTTGGCCACAAGGGCACACTGTTGGCTCATGTTCAGCCGACTATCCATCAGAACACCAAGGTCCCTTTCCATCAGGCAGCTTTCCAGCCACACCTCCCCAAGCCTGCAGGGTTGCCTGGGGTTGTTGTGACCAAAATGCAGGACCCGACACTTGGTCCTATTGAAACTCATGCCGTTAACCTTGGCAGATCGATCCAGTCTGTCCAGGTCCCTCTGCAGTGTCCTTCTTCCCTCTGCCAGATCAACAGTCCCTCCCAACTTAGTGTTGTTTGCAAACTTACTGAGGGTGCACTCAATCCCCTCATCAAGATCATCAATGAAGATGTTAAACAGAAGCGGCCCCAGTACTGAGCTTTGGGGGACACAGCTCGTGACCGGCCACCAACTAGATCCAACTCCATTGACCACGACACTTTGGGCCCGGCCATCCAGCCAGTGCTTCACCCAGCGGAGCGTACAC
>NW_011092155.1:0-303 GCF_000146605.3 Meleagris gallopavo
AGCAGAATATCATCTTACAGGGAACAATATTTCTTTTTTTTTTTTAAATAACAGAGTTTATTTTCTGATTGTGTTCCGAACATAAATCATATAGACAGATGTGTGCCTTAGTCACGCATCAGGGTTGATTAACATTACTTCAGGTTTATACAACACAGGCTAAGGATTAGACTTTTTTTATAGTAATTTTTTTTTCATTTTTGTACTAGAGAAAATGTAATATTGCATGCATTTTTCTCTGTTACAGCACATCTGTACAATAAAAATAATATTTACATCATCAAATTTTATGCTCTCATGCAG
>NW_011092156.1:0-328 GCF_000146605.3 Meleagris gallopavo
ATGGCAGCCCAGCATATCAGAGTAGTACAGCATATTACTGTAAAACAGTAGCACAGCTATTGCAAAAGTAGAGTTCTTACACTGATGAGTTGCTCATAAGTGAAAAAGTAATGTTGTATTCTTCTTCCATTTTGATATTCCCTCTTTATTCCTTGATCAAGGGTGATGCTGATACCTCTGAGGACAGTAAAACATTGAAAGCTGACAGGAAGATGCAAAAGATGGTTGCTCAGTGGAAAAAAAAAGAAAAAAATTCTGGTTTCTGAATTCTGGAAAAATGTTTCTGGGGGAAAAAAAGAAGAAAAATAAAGAAGAAAAAGGAGAGTAC
>NW_011092157.1:0-339 GCF_000146605.3 Meleagris gallopavo
AGTAAAGAAGTACCCACCCATTCTGGAGCATGAAGGTTTTGCTGATCTGGCACAGTTCCATAAGTGGGAATAATCACTTGGTTCAATTCCAAGACTGAAAATAATCAAAACAAACAAACAAAAAGATAAGATACTTTAGCATTTTGTGTATTATTATTTCTTTTTCCTCCTCATTTTTTTTAAAATCAATGGTTTCTGGATGAGCCATGCACTTGGTTGTTTCTCAGAAGAATGGTTATCTCTCTCAGTTCAGTAGTAACCAACAGGTGGCAAGAGAGCAAAACAGATTTCACCAGGATGACATGTTAATGCTTGGAGATCCTACCAACCAAGCAACAG
>NW_011092158.1:0-480 GCF_000146605.3 Meleagris gallopavo
TGGGGTAGAATTGGGCCAGGTACAAGATAAGACAAATATGTAGGGTGGAGAGAGTGCCTATCACAGGACAGAATGAACATGCTCATTCTTGGAATTATTGCCCTCCCATCTCCATGAAAGAGTACATAATATACCGAAGAAACAACAGGTAAGGGACCTTAAATGGAAATTTATCATAGCAACAGCATTGGAGAAATTGTGAGCCTGAGACGCTCAACCAATGAGTGACCACCAGGAGAGCATTACCTGCGTTGGGTTTAGGATACGTAACAGAATGAATTTTGATGACGGGTGTGCAATTTCCCCCTTGCCAATAGAGGGCGTGTGCCTGAACCTGAAATTTTTTACTTTGAGTCTCACACTTCTGAGTGAGAAAACACCAAATATCAAGCTAGTTTAATTCAAGTGGGTTTTTGTTGTTGTTTGTTTTGTTTTGTTTTGTTTTGTTTTATGCCAACCTTCTGCTACACTTGCCAGTCT
>NW_011092159.1:0-397 GCF_000146605.3 Meleagris gallopavo
CTCACACGCATTAATCAAAGAAGGCTTGTGTTGGCTATTGCTTATTCTAGTTATGCTTTTACTGCTTCGCATAGTGTATAGTTGTATCATGAGGGGTATTGACAAAGCCACACAAAAAGCTATGCTCGTACAAAAGAAAAGGGGATTGTTGGGAGATGGCTGCAAGAGCAGAGCGGCCATGAGACTGTGTACGAGCATAGCTAGTGCAGCAGCACAGAGTGCATACCCATGAGAAAACATTAGGAGTTAAGATGGGAGACACAACATCCTTGGGGCAGCATGTAAACAGCAGGCTCACATCCGCAGCTGTGCTCTGTGGATATGTGGGGGGTGATAAGCGGATGAGCTCAGCGGCAGGAGTGAATGCTGGCTGAGCATTGGTTGAAGCTAGGCAGCC
>NW_011092160.1:0-557 GCF_000146605.3 Meleagris gallopavo
ACTAGGACTGCACTTCTAAATTATTTGATATTTGCACAGCTGAAACATCATCTATACATAAAAATAGGAAGGTTTTCTGTCTTGACTTTTTCCCCAAGAATTCTCTGAATGTGTTCCACTGGGCAGTACCAGGATCTCCAGTGTTCTTTAAAAACACTGTCAGATATTTTGCTCAGATTATATATGTATCATATACATATATATTCAAAACTTATGAATAAAACATGATGTCATGGAATCCATCTCCTCACTTTGGAAGTAAAATGTTTATTTGTGACAGTGACTGCAAACTGGAGATTATAAGTACAAGTTAGGAATAAATGCATATTTCCTGTCTTACATTGTTCTCCACTGAGTACACGCTAAAGGTAAAATGGGTTAGCAAGAAACTTAAAAAGAGTGTTTAAAGACAAAAACTTATTGGGGGGAGAGGAGGGGAAAGTATGGTTTATATTTTATTTCTCTTCCTTAACCATGTAATCATTGCAGTCTTTGTTGATTAATCCCCGTAATGTTTTGTAGTTGTTAATACATTTCAGTATTGTTGTGAACTTTTG
>NW_011092161.1:0-436 GCF_000146605.3 Meleagris gallopavo
AAAACGAATGGGCTGGGTTGAAAAGGACCTCAAATGTATCATGCAGTTTCAATCCCACTGCTATGTGCAGGGTCACCAACCACCAGACCAGGCTGCCCAGAGCCACATCCAGCCTGGCTCTGAATGCCGTCTTTGGAGATAGAATTACATTTGCCTTTGAACCCCTCTAAGGAACTGAATACAGGACAACGAAACAGAGTTGTCCTTTTTGGTCCCAGAGTTCAGATGTACATGTGCATCATTTTATGCTTTATTTGTTTTCATTTTAAATGTGAAATGTTAGTGCACAGCACTATATATAGACTTCAACACCGTGATAATACAGTACCAAATATGCTGTAACTACTTTTTAACAGGGCTAGTCAGAATAGTAGTACTGCAGTAATGAATCTTAAAATATGTCAAGAACCAGCCCTTGCATCTCATTCCTAATGGG
>NW_011092162.1:0-354 GCF_000146605.3 Meleagris gallopavo
GGCAAGCTGTGCTCTTTTCAATTAAGAAAATAAAGAAAGAGTGAACATTTAAAGTACCCACAGAGATGATGCTGGCAGAGACAATTCAGCACTGCTTAAGAGTCACGAGGAGGGAGATGGCCTTGTCTCCTTTTTGAGGTGGGAATCCTGGTCTCTACCTGCTCTGTGGTGTATATCATCAGCCCTGTCCAGGAAGAGATGCCTTAAGAGCTGGGATGAGAACAAAGGACATAGGGAATGCTGACCTATAGTCCCTTCCCTGCTGTCTGCATGGCAGCTGTGAAGGTGCTAACAGCCCTTCCAGCCCCTTCACTGAAGACTAGGTGATAGATTGAATCTCAGGTTAGCCAGGGG
>NW_011092163.1:0-450 GCF_000146605.3 Meleagris gallopavo
AGATTTAGGCATAACTCTGTTTTTGTTAACAGCATTGTGAATTAAAAAGGGGAAACAAAATGTATGAAAGCATTAGACTTCCTTTCAAATGCCAATGTGAACCACTGCAGATGTTGTATCTACACTAGAAAACAGGGATTCCCCTGAATTCAAGTTTCAGCTGCTGCTAGGCAAGGTGGAATGCAACAGAGGTGGAGATTCACACCAATCCCGCTTGAATCTTTGCAAACACTTTACACTTAGTCCTTTCCTGCTATGGATTAGGCAACTCTTCACATTTCCAGCCTTTTCTCTTACACTGCTTTATGGTTGTTTTTTTTTCCTTTTTCTTTTCCTTTTTTCTTTCTTTCTTTCTTTTTTTTAAAGTTAAAGTAGTTGTTGTATTGTTGATTGAAGTTAACAAGACTTCAGCTACCATAATTACTGCAAAAATCTAAGTACTTGCTCTGC
>NW_011092164.1:0-486 GCF_000146605.3 Meleagris gallopavo
GTTAAAAACAAAAACAAAAACATCAGCAATAACAAAAACAACCATATGATAACCTTATAATATATTAAAAAATCAACCTTTATCCTCATATTTTATTCATCAGGAGTACCTATATGGTCTGATATGGAACACATCTAGATTTACAACATTACACAGGAGAGTGAAAGTTGTCTGAGCATCTTTAACACATGCTGTCTGCAGAGTTGATGCCAGAATTATCATGTTGAAGATACCACTCCTGATGACAGCAATCTAATGTGATACCAGCCAAGTGAGTATTAAAAGGAAAGATTAAAAAAAATAATAATCATAATCATAAATAATCTCCTGTAGCAATATTGAAATTTCTTTGAAGCAACAGTTCATTCCTTACTCAGAAAAGCTAGAGGCTGAAAAGGTCTCCCAGATTGCCATAGTAACTAAAAGAATAATTTAAGCCAGTCCTTTTAAAGAGTTGTAAATAATGCAAATGTAATATCAGTCACT
>NW_011092165.1:0-489 GCF_000146605.3 Meleagris gallopavo
ACACTGTGATAAGTTATGAGACATTCCAGAGTCACATCAGATATCTTAGACAAATTTATCTGGGTAGTTCAAGCTGGGTACAAAGAAATTCTTTGTGATGGGAAAGATTCTTTCTGGGGGCAGAGTAGGATTAAACAGACAAACTACTGATGTTTTATAGATCATGGATAGAAGCATTTGTGAGACATTAATCTATTCTACATAAATTCTTAAAGCCAGATTTCCTTTCTATAAATTTATGTGAGCTGATGAGGATTCATCTCAGCTGAAAAGTCAAGCCATAGACTAAAGGAGAATACTTACAAATAGCAAAGAAATTTTGGTAATTTGTTCTAATCTTTTAAGATTTCTTTAAAAGATAGAAATTTTTGGCCAGTTTACTCCTCTATTATATGTTTTTTGAAAAAAAAAAAAAAAAGATTGACAAACCAAAAATACTAGGCAAAATAACTTAGTTGGTGTCCCTTCTTCCTTAGGCTATTTTTTTTC
>NW_011092166.1:0-410 GCF_000146605.3 Meleagris gallopavo
ACTCCAGTCATGGGAGCGGTCCCACCATGTTTCCATAATGGCAACTAGGTCATAGTTAGCCTGCCGCACAATGGCTTCAAACTCTTCTTGTTTGTTGCCCATGCTGTGTGCATTAGTGTAGATGCACTTCAGCTGAGCCCCTTGCCTCACCCCTAATTCCATTACCGCTCCCCCAGGCTCATTCCTAGCAGGCCTAGTTTTATCTATCTAGTTTAAAGCCCTCTCTACAAGCCCCGCCAACTCCTGGGCAAGGATCCGTTTCCCTCTTTGGGATAGGTGATACCCATCGGCAGCCCTCATACCAGATGCCATGATCAAAGACCCCAAATTTTTGTGTTTGCACCAGCCTCTCAGCCATCGTATTTATAAGATGGATTTTTCCTGATCCTCTCAGTGTCCTTCCCCACCTT
>NW_011092167.1:0-441 GCF_000146605.3 Meleagris gallopavo
GCATGCCAGGCATGAATCCCAGCCCTGTCCCAGCATCCTTCAGCACGTGGGCACAGCCAGCCGGCACGGAGGAGAAGGCCTCGCAGAACGCGTGGGTGCTGCTTGGAGAAAACAAAGAGGCAGCATGCACAGCGATAACATTAGTATTGCAAAAATCTGCTAACTGAGTTGGCTGAAGCTCACTAAAAGCCCTCAAGGGCTGTAGAAGCATCTCAATTTCTGTGGCACGCTGTGCTCAAGCTAGAGGATGGACCAAGTCCTGCCCAGGTCTGTGAAGTATCATTAGGCTGCTGCTTCCCCACCTCTGCACAGGTATATAGTTTTTTGACAGTGTCAGATCACGTGACAAGATACAGCTAAATAAAATCTTACAGCTTTACTTTAGGCATGGTCCAGAAGTAGTACTCGCAGTCACTGGTCTTGGTATTGGCCACAAGGAGC
>NW_011092168.1:0-2047 GCF_000146605.3 Meleagris gallopavo
CAAACAATCAGAAACAAAAAGAAACCAGCCACTTGTGGCTCAATGGCTGTTTAAAGAAGGAAACAAAGGTGGCAATAAATATGTCTTTGTACAGCGGTGCAACGTTCCAGCAGACTCCTCCAGAAACTGCAAAGCACAGGAACGATGTCTGTCCAATATCCATACGTCCACCATCCATGCATCCATTATCCACACATTCATTATTCACACATCTATACAGGAATTTCTAAAGGGACTAAGTTGAGAGGTGGCAAAATGCTCAATCAGTCTGGAAGTCAAATCAGAAACTAGTTGGAAGCAGTGAAGGTTCTTATGATATTGATTAAGAAGGCATTAAAACTGCAGCTTTTAAGTGCTGATAAATGTACCAGGGAAAAACATCCTACAGGTACACAATGCACAGCATGTAATGATGTAATTTAACAGAGCTATTATCACTGAGGAAATAGATTTTGGACAGGTTTATGAAAATTCAATACAAGTGCTCAGCAGGAAGCAAAAAAGCAAAGAGGATTTTAAGATTTTTAGAAAAGTAATTGAGAGCAAAACAATAAACGTCATTACACTATTATGAAGGTCTACCCACAGCTTGGTAATTCTGTGATCTCTTCTTGTAGTGAATGAAGCAGGAAACATAAAGCAAAACATTCGTGGGGCAGATTCAAAGGAAATGAACAGAATTTCTTTCAGCTGAAAAATTGTTCTTTAATATTTCTTTATTTTATGCAAAGCAGAAGTCAGTGTGAGGGAATGCTGCAGCTGCCAGAAGATGGAAGACTTCAAAAAGACATCAGGTAAATTCCTGCAAGAAGCCAACAGGGGCTGTTCCACACAGAACTCCAGCTGAAGGCTCAGGAGGTCCTTGAACCACAGTAACAGGGGTTGGACACATAGCACACACAGTGTTGCTGCACGCTTAGCCTACCATTACGTTTTTCCCAAAATAGCTGTGACTGCCTACTAACTGCACTGCTACTTCATAAATGCATCAGAATAAGCACTGCTGCGGTCTGTGGCTGCAGGATGGCCCGGCCATCACTGTTCTATGCCCTCTTGTCCCATCTGCTTGTGCCATGCCACTTGGTGTCCTTGTGCCTTGCCACTCGGTGTCCCTGTGCCATGCCCATCAGTGTCCTTGTACTGTCCCACTCGGTGTCTCTGTGCAATTCCAGTCAGTGTCCCTGTGCCTTGTTGCTCGATGTCCTTGTGCTATACCATTTGTACCATGCCCATTGGCGTCCCTCTGCCATGCCTGCTGGCCACTGTGCAGTGTCAGGGATGTGACCTCCTTGTCCCCTTGACTCTCCCATGAGGCTGGAGGGCATGGGATGCTCCTGGGCTCATGCAAGCAGGTGATTGTCCATGTCTGGCTACTAATTTAGGCATTATGGTTTCACTCCTACTCACTTTTAAACATCCTATTTTTTCTTAGTCAAACCACACCAGTCTGTGAATACAGGCTAAGGCTTCACTGGCCTTAGCTGATCTCTTCATGTGCCTACCTGAGGTCTGAATCAAGCCAAGAATAGCCAGAATCCCATAGTGCAAAGTCCCTAGAGATGGTATTTCTCAACAGTAAATTAAAAATAATAATAATAAAGCTGGATAATAAAGAGAATTCAAAAGAGAGGTCAAGAGAGAGGAAGACATGTCAGGTGACAGGCTTCTTTCAGTGCATTTGGTAGCACTGTCAGGGGAATGAGCTAGAAATAGTCTCCATACCCTCAGTGTAATTCCATTCACTAAACCCACACACAGGACAAATTTCTAAAACCAAACCCACAGGAACCATGTGAACATATTTAAGCAGTGGTGGGCTAGCACACATCCTATCTTCCCAACTCACTAACAAAGGGTTTGGATAACACAGTGATAACGTAAGAAAGTGTTTAGATAAACTTAGTTTCTTATGTTATCCAAATACGCTGCAAATCCCTACACAGCCCTACTGCTGGTGTCACTGAACTGTAGGCAAACATTCCTATGGCAGCACAAGGCTCGTGCCTGCACCAACTTCATGGGAGGCCTCCGATATTTATTTTCCTTT
>NW_011092169.1:0-919 GCF_000146605.3 Meleagris gallopavo
AAAAAAAAAAAAAATACCATAAATTAACAACACTAACCCTGTTAAAAACAGCCACAACAAAACTCCAGCTGTGCTGCGAGCAAACCACCACATGTTTTCATTTCCGCCGCAATCTCTCAAAGCCTGACATCTCATTACAAAAGCCAGCAGAGTGGGTTTTCCCCCCACACGAAAAGTAATCAGAAACACAGGTTTAATTGGAAAATGACTGTAGTTACTGTTGTACGGTATATCCAGCTTCTCCTTAGTAAAATCTCAGAGAAAAGGAAGATGTTTGCGATCTAAATTAAACCACATCCTTGTGAAACTATTCACAAGAACCAGATGGCCCCAGGACTGCACAGCGGCAGGTAGCACTCCGTGGTGCTGGCCCAGCTTTCCCCTGTGCAAGCATCAAACCAAAATAATGAAGAATTAAGAAAGAATTCTCAAGCTCTGGGTGCTACTGCTGGTTGGAGGGGGGTTCTTACATAAATATTCCTACTTTACGTGTCGGGCATTTTACAGAGCTAGAGGAGGAAGCAATAAATAAGAAACTCCATGAATGTTCTCTGGCATCCGACTGTAGAGAGGGAAAAGTTTTGCGAACTGCAAAAGACGGAGTTCTACAGAACCTTTTTTTTGTGCAGCACATTCACTTAAAGGCCCGCTATTGATAGGTTTTCACGTAATTTCACTTGGCTTACAAAAGCAGCACGATCCTTCCTCACAAACTCTTTGAACATCACTGTTATTTCCAAAATCTGGCTCAGGGCGTTTTAAAAGACAGCTCAGCGCATCAAATACATCCAGCCCTGCGCTGGGACTGCAAACGCGGTACTGTAATAAAACCCAGCAGCGATAAGCGACGCGATAAACCCTTACACAAAGACTCCTGAGCCCAAACCTTGGGCAGCGGCGCTCCTCGGGACCGGCGGCT
>NW_011092170.1:0-658 GCF_000146605.3 Meleagris gallopavo
ATGATTGAGAACTTGATATTACCGAGGCCAACAAGAATAAAGATATGCATACATCAAATCTCTTATTAATAAGGAAAACATTTGCTATCAGTACTAGTGTCTGAATATGTTATTTCCTTTCATATTAACTCTATTGAGTGGAATTATGAAGTGTACAAATATCAACCATTGCATGTTAATCTCAATAGCTAACAATTAAAATATTAACAATTAAAATATATGGCAAAAGGAAGAAGGAGGAATAGTTTTTCTGACCTTGTAGTTCCCTTTATTCTGAGTGAATGAGTGTTCCATTCCTGATCGTGGTTATGCAGATCTCTAAAGAGCCTTAAATAGACAGTAGACAATTTTGTGTTTTATAAATGGAATAAATAAGAGTCAAAGTTGTCTGACTCTTATTTATCCCACTTATAAAATGCAAAATATTCAATATTAAAAATCCTTAGCTCAGTAGAAAAATAGAATCCTATAAAGACCATTAAACACACCTTTATAAACCAACACACAGGACAACAATTGTAAAAAAACTGAGAAAGAAAAACAAGAATAATGATCTTACACAAAATGAAATAAATTCGCATGTGTAATAACTTTAAATTGTCCAGTGCATTTTCATCTAGAATTTTAGTGGATAACCATTTAGAAATTTTTGGAAAGG
>NW_011092171.1:0-479 GCF_000146605.3 Meleagris gallopavo
CGTACTTTTAACTAGAAGCAATAAAAACAAGAACAAAAATAGTAAAAATTTGCAATATTTTCTCTGCTCTTGTATACTCTTGTTTTAAATTTCTTTTCTGGCTTTTCAATATTGTCAGTATGTAACAATACTTATCTCCATTTCTGTTGCAAAGCAACTGATTGAGTCTTTCCTGAGATTTGTGGATTATGGGAAAGAAAACTGACTAATAATTGCACAGAGACTGATGCATAAAACAGCCTTTTTCAGTATCTTCCAGAATATGTGAGAATGGACATCACATTCATAGCTTTCTTTTCATTTCATGTACTTTTTTTTTTTAATCTATGAGTTATTGAGGCAGTTAAATGCCTACTCAAATGTACGTAGCTCATTGTTCTATAACTGATGCATTTCTTTCATCAGTAAATTACATGTAGTTAATCAGTGCAGATTCCTTTCAGAAGTATCGCAAGTACAGTTCAAACTACTTAATATAA
>NW_011092172.1:0-529 GCF_000146605.3 Meleagris gallopavo
CTGAGATGAAATTGAGTCTATGAAAATGACTATTTTTCTCTTTTTCTCAAATGAAAGAGTAGATAACTTGTTGATAGGCATTAATAGAGGCAAAATCATGGAATCATAGAATGGTGTAAGTTGGAAGGGACCTTAGAGTTCATCTTGTTCCACTCTTCTTGCCATGGGCAAGGACATCTCCCAGTAGAACATGTTGCTCAAAGCCCCATCAAGACTGGCCTTGAAAACCACTAGAGAGAGGGCACACACAACTTATCTGTTGCAGTCTCACCACCCACACAGTGAAGAATTCATTGTGTCACCGACTGTTTGAAATCAAAGATTATAATATAATGCCACATCCTAACGGCTTTGGATCCAAAAGCTTTTTTAGCACAAAAGGTAACATGAGATAGATCTTTTTTGTTCTTGTTGTTGTTTTGCTTTTTGTGTGTGTGTGTGTGTGTAATTGGCACTTGTCGTGGGGATGTCTACAATCTGACAAATTATTTGCCTACACAGCTTTCAAAATTAAAAGATTGCAGTACAC
>NW_011092173.1:0-420 GCF_000146605.3 Meleagris gallopavo
ATTGCCATTTTATGCCTTCTTAAATAATATTAACTTTTTTGACAGCTTTAATTAGTCTATAGCTAATTCTATTCTTTAAAATAAGCAGGATATAAATAATTAGTGAATTATAAATTATTCAGGTAATACATGGGGGGCCTCTTAAAACCATACTTTATCAACAATGAGAACATTACATCAAGGATTCCAGCCATCTTCCTAATAAGAGAATTAAATATGTAGTCAAAATATGAAAGTCTGAGACCTGACATCCTTTTGGAAATATTAATAATTTATCCATTTATCTATCTATCAATTATCTATTCAACTCAACCCTTCAGCATGTTCTTTAATTTCTGTAGAAGGAGATGACATAACTCAGATAGTTAAAAAAGACTGCTAGCATGGCCATGCAGCTTGAAAAAATTTCCTTGGCTGTTT
>NW_011092174.1:0-530 GCF_000146605.3 Meleagris gallopavo
AAATCCAAATGAAAATTGTATTTCTTCCCCTCATCTGGCACAAGAACAGTCCATTGTTATCTTCAACATAGTTTGGAAAATCTTTTGAGTTACAGATCCTGCAAATTCTAAGACAATGTCGCCGACTCTCCTACCTGATCATAATCTGCAGGACTATTTTGGCCATCTGTCTTTCCATTAAGTGGCTACTATCTTCCGAGACTGGGTGAGACCCATGACATAGTCACTGTATGGCACTGTAGATACCAGTGAATTCAGTGAGCTTTACTTGTTTCTGTGAGTGTGAGCCATCTTGCCTGCTGGAGACCGTAACAGAAACCTCTTGAACTGTTCAGGCACAGGAATGGTAGATTTAATAGTTTTTATCAACGCTGTGCTATATAGATAAGCAAAGTATACTACAGTTTATGAATGCAGACACTTTTGTCTGCTTTCTTGCTAGTATTATATACTGTCCTGTTTTCTCCCAAGAAAAGTTATTTGCTGTTGTTTTTTCAGTAATTGAAAGTCTCAGATTTGACAGAATTGTT
>NW_011092175.1:0-329 GCF_000146605.3 Meleagris gallopavo
AAAGCAAAGGGGAATAAACTCATTTCAAATTCATTTAAAATACTGGTTTTAGCTAACTGATATGAAATGACATTCAAAATGATTAAAGCATATGCTGGAATCCAACATAACGAAAATCTGTTTTTAGAAAGCTTAAGCAGTGTATTAAAAGGCACTACATGTCTTCTACTGTTGTGTCCGTATATAGCACAGGTGGAACTACAAATTCAGAAAGTGGTAACACAGTTTTGTCTGTAGCATCCTAGCCTGCAGGAAGAAAGAAGCATTCCTTTTCCTTCCTATTTTATTCAAATAGTTTCACTTATTGCCTAGCTCCTTCATAATTAAGA
>NW_011092176.1:0-327 GCF_000146605.3 Meleagris gallopavo
CAGAGCAGCAGTGCAAAGAGCCTGATTTCTTCTTTGAACCCTCTCTTCGGGTATTTATGGACACTGATGAGACATCCCATGAGCTTCCTGCTCTCCAGACTGAACAGTCCCAGCTCTCAACCTCTCCTCATGGGAGGGGTGCTCCTGCTCTTCATCATCTTTATGGCCCTTCATTAGGTTCTCCCCACTATATCCATGTTTCTCTTGTACTGGGGAGCCAAGAACTGGACCCAGTTCTCCAAGTGTGACCTCATCAGTGCCAAGCAGGGGAAGGATTACCTCTGTCATCCTGCCGGCAATACTTTGCCTAAAGCAGCCCAGGATACC
>NW_011092177.1:0-470 GCF_000146605.3 Meleagris gallopavo
GCAGCATTTAAAATGCATCGTCATGGGGGAAAAAAAAAAAAGTATAAATGACTATTGTTGAGGAACATTCTTGTCTCTATTTGTGTGCATATACATAAACTATCTTCTATTGCTTTTCATATAACTATTCTTGATTTTGATATACTCTCCTGTTTCTAATTAGAATCAAGGCAAGGTTCTCATCCAGGCATCCAATACACTCTTGAACTCAAATCCCAGGAAAAACAAAACAAAACAAACAACAACAACAACAACAACAAAAAACTGAACTGAACTGATCACAAAAGAAACTGATGTACATATCATAGATCACAGACAAAACTGTAAGAGGGAAGCTTTAATGACTGATACCACAGAGACTGAATCCAGTGACTGTGAGTGAGCATTGGCAATTTTGCTCTGGAGACTCCCTCCAACTTATTTAAAAGAAAAAGGCAAAAAGGTAACTAAAGCACTATTCTTATGGCAGG
>NW_011092178.1:0-346 GCF_000146605.3 Meleagris gallopavo
AAGTGTTATACTTACAGTGCAAAACACATCTGACTTATCTCCAATCAACTGCATCCTCCTCTTTACTGATTTTTCTTGCCATTCCTCCCAGAAGTTCTCTGTTGAGGGAACATTTCAAAGAGTATTTCAGATGTACTTTCCTGAAACCTCAGTTACTGTTTTGACAGTACACTTACGTTTATCTCAGAGTTTTACTTCAAATATTCATCTTACTGAGACCTTTTTCTGGTCTGTTTCTCCTGCAGCAAGCATGAGAGAGCAGAGTACTCAGTTCCCTATGTGCTGCTTACTCTGAAACAGAGATAATGGAGGCAACTGTTTTAGGAATGATCGCACTCTTTTACCA
>NW_011092179.1:0-512 GCF_000146605.3 Meleagris gallopavo
AGATATTTAGGAACAGATCAGCCACCTGTAATGGCTCAGGTTCAGTGACTCTGGATGAAAAGCACAGACCACAGCAGTGCCAAGCTTCTGCAAAGCTCCTCCCAAATGCACTGTAATGCCCTAAACAATCCATTGTAAGAGTGCAACAAGAAATAAAATGAGTAATCGTCAATGTACATACATTATTTGATACAAATGACTTTGATACCAAATAATACCAACATAATTAGAATGATATTACTACAATATCTGAGATATTAGTCTTGTAATGTGCTGCAGACCCAGCTGTATGTCCCTCCCTAGCCTGATCATGTCTTTCTGCCTCCTAGCCTGATATAATTGTGCCTCAAAATCCCATTTTCTTTCACCAGGAAGTCACCACTTTCATGACAGCCTGAGTGAAATTTCACTGAGTGAAATTCCTCAGAGATTGGTCTCAGATTCCTCAGAGTAGATAGAAAAGGAGCAGAGACAGAGAAGGCAAGAGAAAGCCACCTGCTGTTCTCAGCCAC
>NW_011092180.1:0-497 GCF_000146605.3 Meleagris gallopavo
TTTTGTTGTTTCTGGTGAAAACTAGAGATGTATTGCTGTTATGTGAGACCAGTTCTTCCCAGAACATCCTTATCTTTCTCTTCTCAGTCTTCTATAAATTAATAATACCTAGACTTAGAATGACACACATCCATACTTAAATTACAAACGATTACAAAGGAAATTTTGCAACATATCTGTTCCTATTTATTTCCTGTGCTAATGAAAATTCTGTGTTGGCAGTGCTGATATGACAGGACTTTTCATAGATACCAGTTTGTAATATGTAGTCAGTTCTCTTTCATCTTTTCTACAGTAAACTTTGACTTGGCCTTATAATAGCAAAAATTAGTTACTACTCACAAGTTACCATTTGTCTCGCTCCAATTTATAGGAGGGAGATGAGGTTCTTTTAATATTATATACCCAGCATGAGATTAAGAAACAGCGGTTCAAATGTTGGTCCGACTAGTTTATTATAAATCTTAATTAGGGAGATGGGGAAAGGGAGAACGGAC
>NW_011092181.1:0-450 GCF_000146605.3 Meleagris gallopavo
AATCAGTAATGTTGGAAAAGACTACTAAGATCATCCAGTCCAATCATCAACCCATCCCCATCACTAACCCATTTCCCTCAGTGCCATATCCACATGGTTCTTGAACGCCTTCAAGGATGGTGACTCCACCACCTCCCTGGTCAGCCTGTACCAGTGTATCACTAGTCTTTGTGAGAAGAAATTTTACCTAATATCCAACCTGAACCTCCCCTGATGTAACTTAAGGCCATTACCTCTCATCCTATCACTGTTACCTGGGATAATAACCATGCAGGATTGCATTCTTTATATGAGAGATAATGTTTTACTCACTGTTTCTTTTTGTGTGTGTGTGTGTGTGTGCCTTATTCCTTAATTAAAAAAAAAAGAAGGGAACTATTTTTTAGGAAATTATGGTCTGACTCATGTAAATATGCAGAACAGCCCCCCATTCTCTGCTTCTTACCTTTT
>NW_011092182.1:0-469 GCF_000146605.3 Meleagris gallopavo
GAAACAGATCATTCCCCAAGTTATAGTATAAAATTATAAAATCATAGAATGGTTTTGGTTGAAAGGGACGTCCGAGGTCATCTGGCTCCAACCTTCCTGCTCTAGGCAGGGATACTTCCCTCTCAACCAGGTTGCTCAAAGCCCCATCCAGCCTAGCCTTGAATGCTTCCAGCAAGGGGACATCCACAACATTTCCGGGTAACCTGTTTCAGTGTCACTTCCTAATATCTGAGGGACACTTTCCATCACATTGGAAACTTTGGTCAAAGAAACTTAAGAAAAAAATCCCACTAGCATTCCTGAACATGGATTTAGGGTCAGAATTTTAACTCCTGTAGAAAATAAATGTTCAACAGTAAACTAAAAACTGTAGCACATCTGGACCTTTGTTCCCTACATTAATGAAGCCAAGTTTAAAAAGCTAACTTTCACAACTCATGGCAACTTCCAGAACACTCCAGCCTACACC
>NW_011092183.1:0-326 GCF_000146605.3 Meleagris gallopavo
TTATAACCCCCTTTAGATACTGAAAAGCCACTATCAGGTCTCCTCAGAGCCTTCTGCTCTCCAATCTGAACAGGCACAGCTCTCTCAGCCTGTCCTCATAGGAGAGGTATACCATCCATTGGATCTTTTTCATGGCCCTTCTTTGGGCACGCTCTCACAGATCCATCTCTCTCTTGTACTGAGGACTCCACATCTGAATGCAGTACTCCAAGTAAGGTCTCATCAGCACAGAGTAGAGGGGCAGGATCACCTCCCTCGACCTGCTGACCACACTTCTTTTGATGCAGGATATGACTGGCTTTCTGGGCTGCACATTGCTGGCTCAA
>NW_011092184.1:0-394 GCF_000146605.3 Meleagris gallopavo
AGCCCAAAGGGACTTTGCTCTTTTCACCCTGATTGTCAGCTGAACTCCACCACAACCACTTTCACAGTTCCTCTTCTCAAAGAAACAGACAAAAAAACAAAGAAAATATAATTAAAAAAAAAAAAGTTCATGAGTTAAGTATAATTAAATTAAGTAGAAAATTAATAATAATAAAAACAATCTAAGGCTGAATAGGAGCAAAAAGAAAAAACTATTATTCTTACTAGCAGGAGATGTTCAGCCATGTTCTAGGAAGCAGGACCCCTGTGAACAACCACCCCTGTGGTTGTTCAAGAGGGATGGATATTTTCATACTCAGCAATAAAAGCAGGAATTTTGCTTTTATTAATAATAAAAGCAGGAATAATTGTCTTTTATTGCTGACTGTGACATT
>NW_011092185.1:0-478 GCF_000146605.3 Meleagris gallopavo
ATGATACAGAGCTGCCAAATCAAATGGGGAGAGAGACCTCAAGTCTGTGGGTGTGTGGTCACACTGGGACCTCCAGGCAATGTTGGGGTGAGCACTGGCAGATTAAGAGCCTCCCTGCAGGCTGACCCTGGGGGTCATATAGGCATCACGGTTTCAGGACAAGCATTACGAGGTCAGGACAGGCGTTATGGGATTGGGACAAGCATTATGCTGGTGTCAACATGTGAGGAAGTGGCACTAGGTGTATTTGAGGAGGGGGCATGAGTTTCTGTCCACCTATGGGACACCACATCCGTCCACGATTCACTGCTTTGTCCCTTGATGGTCACAGGACAGAAGTGCCCTACCAGTGCCACCAAGGGGTTCAACGCTGGTGGACATAGCGTTGCTTGTGTTCTTGGTGACCCCATGGCCTAGTGATGAGGCTCAGTGGCTCTCCTGGGATGTGTGACCAGACACCAGCACTGCACCCAGCCCG
>NW_011092186.1:0-453 GCF_000146605.3 Meleagris gallopavo
TAACAGACACAGCAAATATTTTCATCAAATACGATAAATGTAAACATTCTAATCAAATATGGTAAATGTAATTTTGAAACACTCTCTTAACCCCAATTGGTTTGACCTTGTTTAGAACACAAACTTACTAATGTTGAAGGTGGGATGCTTACATGCTATGTTGCACTTGATTCAGTGATAAATCAGACTACACTTTTGATGCCTTCCGTGCGTAATATTTAATAGCACTGCATTCATTTACAACAATCATCCACTCTATACCAAGCAGATAAAGTAAAATTGTTACAATGTGTAAGAAAGCAAATTTCCAGCAAGGAGGATAATAAATGCAGGGTAGCACGCTCCTGAAATGAGAAGTTTGGGTGCCATTGACAACAGTTTCTCCCCTCAGAGAGAAACTTATGGGAGAGCAAAGTATTAATTCTTTCTTTCCCTACACATACACAAAAAAAA
>NW_011092187.1:0-456 GCF_000146605.3 Meleagris gallopavo
CGCTGTTAGCAAACACTGAAATGCGCCACCTACCACCTCATTGCGCTCACATATGCTGTTTGGTCATCAATATTCAGCACCAGTGCATGTCAGTGGGTGTTGAGGAATGGCTGCAAGAGCAGGACGGCCATGAGAATATATACGAGCATAGCTGGTGCAGTGGCACAGAGTGCATATCCATGAGAAAATACTCGGAGTTAGACAGGAGTCACAACGTCCTTGGGGCAGCATGTAAATAGCGGGCCCACATCTGCAGCTGTACTCTGTGGATGTAAGGGGGGCTGACAAGTAAACTGGCTTAGCAGCACAGGGGTGAATGCTGACTGAGCATTGGTTAAGGCTGAGCAGCCCACCTAGCAGCCAACGTTGTGCACCAATAGTAAACGAATACATGTATATTGGAAACCTATATAAACCCTATGTGTGCAACAATAAAGTGAAGCTTGATCACTCATA
>NW_011092188.1:0-1564 GCF_000146605.3 Meleagris gallopavo
ATAAACATACAACAAACATTGATGAATGTCAATGAGTGCCATTTTTTCCTCATGGAGGAATTCAGTGACATACCTTTTCTTCACATACACTTCTCTGACAGACACCATTCTATCAGACTTCCCCGCTGTTATCATGTCACATAGCAGCAAAATGTAATGCATACTGGTGAGAAGGTTCCACCTCTGCTACCACACCACCACCATCTGCTTCTGAGATCATACATAAACATAATAAAATAGGAGGCATTACTTTCAGATCTGCCCTTGAACAAATAGGTAAAGATTTATTAAATGTTTTAGGAAGGACTGAAAGGCCATAAATGTGCCAGGTGGAAGGAATGTGCACAGAACATTAATTTCCAAGTTGTTAATTTTAGTTTAGATGTTTTGTAACCATTGCACAAAAGGCATCATTAAAAAGCAATTAATGTTAACACAGTGTTTTGTTTACTGTAATAAGAACATTACATACTGAACAACGATTGGATAATTATACCAGTTGTGATTATTGGTTGAACAGATGGGAGGGTTTAAAAGCAAATTAGAAGAGAAAATTCTGTTATTGAATTTTAATTCTTTATATTTTTTCTTTGCTACCTTTACTCATTAACAATAGGAATGTTTAACTTCTCATTTCTGTATTATTTAATGACAGCAAAAACACAACATTCTTAAGACACATGGCATGCCAAAATAGGAAATTTCTCAAATTAGGACTTTATCTTGGTTTGTTGGTTTTGTTTGTTTGTTTTGTTTGTTTTTAATTATGTCTTTTTCATGGCTTTCTGAAATGAGAAATATATGAAATATGACAATTTGATAATAAATTTGATAAAAGAATGTTTATTGTCTAGACAAATATATTTTAGATATATATAAAAAATGACAGGTTAACTATCAGCTATTTTGCTGTTATTTGTTTGGCTATAAATGCCATCTGTATTATAGCTTGTAATAACAAATGCACACACCTGTACTTTACGTACAATAATTATTGATTCTTCTGTGGCAGTTCTAAGTGCAATACATCCAATAGTGATCAGGCAACTAAGAAAACTTATATTTTAGAAATGACCACTCTGTTTTTAGCTACATCAATTAATTAAAATGTAAGTAAACTATCAGTTAGTAATTTCAGAAGAAAATAGATGACTTAGAATGAGTGATACCAAAACAGCTCTAAGTGGTTCAACAGTGGAAAAACAAACAAAAAAATGGAATTCACAAAGTTCAAACAGTCAACACAAATGAAAAACATCACAAGGTTGTTGTTTTTTTTTTACATAAAATATAACAATTTGGAGTAATTTTCCATAGTCTCATGGAGCAATCATTTAACAAAATGCACTTAGTTGTTCTTATGGCCAATTTTTGTCTCTGCAAAATGGCTTTCCGAACATGAAACTGTAAGTAGTGTCAAAATCTATCAGAAAGCCAAATCTTCCCCAGATATACATATATACTGAAAACAAGTTTGTGTGATCTGAGTACTCTAGGAATAGTTCATGTTCAGTTAAAAAAAAAAAAATAAAGAATCTCAAAGTTCAATCAAGCTAATTGTTAT
>NW_011092189.1:0-6874 GCF_000146605.3 Meleagris gallopavo
CAAAACAAAACAAAATAAAACAAAAAAAACGCACTGTTTCTTGTTTTTAATTCATTGTATTTATTGTCATGGATTTGTGGCTTATTATTAGTATTCCCCACCATAACGTCGTGCAGTGCACTGAGAGTTAAAGAGTTAATGCTGCAGCTCCAGTCCTGGAAGAGAAGAATGAATCATGATTCTCAGAAGACTTCTTTTTTCCATTTCCATCTTCCAGGGAGAGGGAAAAATAAGACTGAGTGGAAGTCATGAGACTATCTCTTTGCTACCTGGCAGACCAGAGTAAGAACTTTGGTTTCCAGAAATTCTCTCATTTATTTGTTTTATTATCTTCAATACCAATTGATTTATATTTTCACTGTTATAATTAGTAAATTGAGTTTGTTTTCCTCCTCGGATCATTGTCGTTGTTTGTTTGTTTATTTGTTTGTTTGTTTAATTCTTTTTTCCTCTTCCCCCCATTTTTAGGGTGGGCTCATGGGCTGGCTGTCCCCATCCCAGACACAGATCTAGTGATAAAACCATGACCACTATCTTTGTCATAACCCTTGTGAAAAAATGCAAGAAGACAATGTAGTCATCTATCTATTGCTTTACATCCCAATCTCATCTTACCACTCTTATGTGTGTTTTTCCTCAGAAAATATTTCAGTGCTGATATATTTTTTTATCATATATTCATAGCACTCTATGTAAATGTGTCCTACTCAGAATTGCAGCCATTTGCTACAGTAGTAATAGTAAGAAGAGGATTTGACAGACTAGATCAACTTATTAACTAATTAATATATCCATCAACCTAACAGCTTTATTTTTATTTTTTGAGCATTTTACACTTTAATCAATATCACTTTTCTCCGACTCTTTATTTTTTTATAAACTATTTTTTAATGTTATTAGAAAGACAAATAAATACTTGAAGTCTTATTGTGTGGCCTTCAAATTTTCCTTCCTATCCTTCTCAGGACACAGCAGCACAAGTACTGATTGTCTGATTCAGCAAAAGCATGTCTCCTAGCCATGTCAAATTCCTAAATCATCCATGCCAAATTTCCAAAAGAACTTGCATTTAATGACAGTTGTAGTTAACCAAGACAAAAAATGGATATTCTGTTATTAAAACTCCATTTACCTTTTTGCCTTTGTGCTGTGTGACAAGTTCTGGTAAGGTTTTAACTATTAATGGTACGAAAAACACAACAAATTTTAAAACAGTGAAGCTTCAGAAGAGTTGGAATCCACAATCATTTCTAAAGGATGCGAATTCAGTTTGAATGAAACTGGCACAGATCTATAGAACTGCAGCAGCCCACAGTTTGCTTTACAAATCCACCTTCAAACTTTGCTCAGTCAGGAAAATTACTGGAACACGGTGCGTTGTGGTAGAAATCATTACATTTGTGGAGCAAGGACAGATACTGAGCATTTCAATACTGCCTTGAGTGTCACCAGAGTGGTAAGTACACAAAGGAACTGAAAAAAGTTCCAACATCTGCCCGTTTAGTCACAGGAATAAGTGTAGTACTAGATCTAATGCAATGTACAGGGAGATTTAAACGGTTAAAAATGGTTACGTTTAGCAATTCTAAAACACTAAGAAAACTTCTGGAAAAAAAGGAAAAGAATTTCACATCAAATAACCTCTTAAGAAAAAAAAAGTAATTCCTTCTTGATACCTTCAACAGCTACATTTGAGGTCACATCTCTGCAAGAAAGATACAGAAACAAACAAACAAACAAACAAACAAACAAACATACACCTGAGTTGTCTTGTAGCTTAAAGTAGTGAAGTAGTGCTAAAAGCAAAAGTAATATACATTGCCTTGGATGCCCCATTGTACTGATATGGCTTTACTACTTGTGGGCATAGCATTTCTCCCTTGACCTTGAGCACCAGTATGACCAGGCTCTGCCTGTTTGGACAGATGTAGATCACTCCCTACTGTATTATAGATATACCCGTAGGCTATAATCTAAAAAAATTGAAATGGCAAGCTTAAACAATAAGACACTGTTTAAATGAATCATTCTTTGATTCATACTGACCTTCATCAGTTCAACAACTTTCTTCCTTAGTTTGACCTGACATTCAGGAGATAGAAATATATAACCAGGCATTTTCAAAAATTTGAGGAAGAAGGTGCTTATTGAGAAAATGAAAGAATCTGCCTGCAAGCTAGCCATTAGAAATGTTTCATTTAAGATTACAACACTCAGCATGTATAGATGGCAGCTCATCTAAATAGAAAACAATCTAGTGTATTATTTCAACAACAAGAATTGCTGGGAACGAAAAAGAAACATTTGAGATAACAGATTATTACTGACATAGTTATAATTTTCTTCTCCAAGAAAGTCTGGTGTATTATCTTAGAGTACTTACAGAAATAAAATACCAGTTCACTTAGTCAGTGTATTTTCTTGGTATTGTGATTGCCAGGTCAGGTCCATTACCAGAGAAAGAAACATTTTGATTGTAACGCAGACTTCTACAAATCACTATACCTATCCCATATATAACATAAATCCAGTTAGTATTCCTGTTTGACCTCTATTACTTTGAGGAGAATCTCTTGGTTGGATACGCAATTTATATCCAAAGTCATTGCACCTCTGACATCTTTTTTTCCCTAGAGCAGAACATCTAAGGGGCATCTCATGATCTAAGGCATTTTTGTATTATGTTTGTTTAGTACTCATATTTCACAGTAAAGATCAAGATGTCTCTTGACCTATTATGAATTATATCAGCATCAGATTTTCAAAACATACTCAAGACTATGCACTGAAGACTAATATATATGATACTAACATATATGATACTTTAGTAAATACAGCTGCCAACCACAACTTTTCAGGGCAACCTGTTCCAGTGTCTCACCATTCTCACAGTGAAGAATTACCTCCCAGTATCTAGTCTAAATCTACCCTCTCTCAGTTTAAAGCCATTTCCCCTCATCTTGTTGCTGCATGTTCTTATAAAAAGTCCCTCCCCAGCTTTCTGGAGGGCCACTATAAGATCTTCCTGGAGTCCTCTCTTCTCCAGGCTGAGGAGTCCCAACTCAGTCTGTCCTCGTAGGGGAGGTGCTCCAGCCCTCTGATCATCTTCATAGACTTTCTCTGGACCTGCTTCAGCAGCTTGATGTCCTTCTTTAGTTGGGGGCCCCAGAACAGGATGCATCTCAGAACTGGATGCAGTACTCCAGATGGGGTCTCAAAAGAGCAGAGTAAAGGGGCAGAATCACCTCCCTTGACCTGCTGGTCACACTTCTCTTGATGCAACTCAGGATGTAGTTGGCCTTCTGGGTTGCAAGTGTTCATTGCTGGCTCACATTCAATCTTTCATTGATTAACACCCTCAAATCCTCCTCAGGGATGCTCTCAAGCCATAAAGCAGAAGCTTTTCAGAGATGTGATCAGTATGGTTGGCATAGAATTTTACTGTATATTTGGATGGCATATTTTGACGGAGTTTTACAATTTAAGTTCATTTTTAAGTTCTTTAGCTTTATATTAATACAATTATTTTTGTACGTTTTGAACACAATTAAAGGCTTGTATAAATAGAGTACAATTAAAGCTTACACTGAAGTGTGCTTCATTAGATTTTATTTCAAAATAAAATGAAAAAACCCTGTAAGATTTTGAACAGTACCACAGTTCTGTGTATTCAGGTTCATTCTCTCACAGATTGCTTGCATTTTAAATATTTGCCTCAGTATCATACTGTTAGGCATTGAGTTCAAAGAAAACCAGGGGTAGTGCCAGAGAAGACATTACCAGCTCTCCATAATTTATATAACTTTTGGAAGATTAGGAAGGTATGAACACTATTATTAAAAGATAATGATAAAAAATAAACATAGATATTTAGGACACCTAGTAACTAGAATACTTAATAAGGCTAATTTTAAGCTTCTTTTTCAAGAAATTACAAATGTTGCACTGAACCCTCAAATACATATGTTTGACAATGCATTTGCTCAATAAAACGAGTCATATTATCAAGCTTTCAAAATTCTTAACATGTAAGTTGTTCCAAAACTGTGTATTTTGTTTAAAGGTCTTATATCACGGTGTTAAAAGGTCTTTCTATTTTCTTTCAAAAATAAACAAGAAGCTTTCTAAAATACATATCTGCACCCACACACTTGCACAAAACTGAAATATTGGTAAGGAACAGAAATGTATTCTTTTACACATTTTTTCTTACTGTTAAAGCCATTAAAATTTATTATTAGAATAACAGAGTACATTTTGATTCCCAGTACAATGACCTAATATAGTGAAATTCTGATGAATGTAGAGTGTACAAGGCATAGCTCAGTAAGAAAAATTAATACTTCAACTGACAACTTTGTCTGGATATGGATTCAGAAAAGTATATGTAAATGTGTTATGTTTAGAGTTTGATTCACCAGAGATCATCAAATTAGTAGTCATAAATTCCCAGTTTGTGTTTGAGACAGAGGTTGTGGGCTGTAGCAATTGTGAGTCTGCTGTGAGTAAGTCAAGCATGATTGAGGGTTGGTGCAAACAAGGACATAAGTATAATGTAAGGGTGTGCTTATGGTTGGGACTTTCAGCCTGGAGAATTTCATAGAGTTGGGGCTGTTCATCCTAAAGAAGAGACTCAAGGGGGATCTTATCAAATATCTGAAGTAAGTGTGCAAAGAAGATAGATATGGGCTCTATTCTGTAGCGTACAGTGCGAAGACAGGAATAAATAGACAAAACTTGTCCGTGGAAGTTCCCTCTAAATAGCAGGAAGCACGTGTTTACTGTGCAGGTGACAGAGCACTGGCATAGATTGACCAGAGTGGTTGTCATATCTCCCTTTATGGAGATCTTCAAATCCGTCTGAGTTTTGTCCTGGGCAATCTCCTCTGAGCATCCCTGCATGAGCAGTAGTTGGACAGGGTAGTCTTCAGAAGTCCCTGTCAACCTCAGCCATTCTGTGATTCTTTGATTGAATGAAACTAGCAAAAAGCTGTGTGACTGGTATAAAATGGCTATGAGCCAACAGGAATAGATAAGATGGCTTTATTGCCTTTTAAGGACTAGATTGAATGCTACTCCAAACAGAAGTCATGTGTAAAATTTAGCTCTGGAGGGGGCAGAATTGCTCTTTATCAGTTTTTTTAAGAGAGTTTTAAGAACTGAATCGAAGTAAATTTGACCTTTGTACCAGAAAAAAATGTCAAGAGATAGAATAAAGTTTATAAGTAATAAATATATGGATAAATATAATGTGTTGTGGATTCAGTTCGTGTAGAGTTCTTTTTCAAAAGGCTTTCAACAAGGTCATTTCCTAAAGGCTCTTAAAGAAACTAAGCTGTCGTGTTATAAAACAGAAATGGAACAAAAAAAAAAAAAAAAAAGAATTACACGGGAATTTTGTTTTTCAAAATCCGAAAGAAAGACAGCTAAAAGAGTAAAATCTCTGCAGGCACAACAGAGACTACTTACTGACACTGTTTTGGATGTTCAGGATGAATACATACTACCTATCAAAAAAAGACCTGGCAAAGTCCAAAAAGAGTCAGACAAGGATAAAGGAGGTCAACAAAGCTTTCAGAAAATCTTCTTTATGTTCAAGGGAGAAAAATTGAAAAATTCATAAAGATGTGTTGGAAAAAATAAATGAAAATGAATTTTAAGGGTCATCTTGTAAACGTCATAAATGTGTTTTAAAAAGCATTTGTCAAACATGTCAGAATCAAAACTTATACCAAAAAGTCAATAGGGCCAATAGATAATAATGAAAGAAATCTTATACAGATATATTGCAGACAAATAGTGGAATGTTTCTGTATAGTGTTCTTCATGAGAGAGTATTCCATGTAGAGATTTTTTGGTTGGTAACATATCATAAAACCTGCTTTAGATTGCAGTGTTTTAAATGTCAGACATATGACAATATATGGTAAACATATATAGAAATATGTTACGAAATACACACAAAAAAAACCCCTAAAATGTACAAGACAAGGATGCACAATTGACAAAACACAGTGGAAAATAGAATAATTAAAAAAAAACAGTTAAAATAGTCTCAGGTGTACACAAGCTCAGACAGGTCCTGAAGTCCTTATTCCCATGTCAACTCAAAGCCTGTACCCTTTTATCAGTTTTGCAGTGAGGAAATATCATTTCTTATGACATGTCAAGAAGAAGACATTGGCATTCGAAGTCGGTTGTAAAGGATGGAAAATAATAGAAAAAATAAGGTTTGTTGGGAATATTATGCTCACATACATCTACAGGGAAGAGTTCTTATGAGAAATAGTTCTCAAGTGGTATTTTTAAAGGCAATCTTTTCTATTGCCATGAGATTTGCTCAGGTTATGTAGTGGCTACTCAGGCTAATGTGGCTATAGATCAGGCCTGCGGTTAAACTTTGCCTGGATTCTGCTTGTAATCATTATATCTATTTTGCAACGTCTTCTAGAGTTGCCCACTACAATAGTAGGGGTAATAAATATATACATATATATATATTACTGTGCAATATGCTGAACTATCAATTAATGTTTACACTAAAACTATCTAACAAAGGCCTTAACAAAATCTTATTCAAACACCTTTTACTAATGTAAATAAGGATATCTGCAGATATAACAACAACCAGTTGTTCAGTTCAGTTATATCTGAAGACATGTTTGTCTTTTTCTGACCCCAGCATTTTTTATCTCTCTTTACATTCTCTCCTGTATATCTCATCTCTTAACATCTTCCACTTACTAGAAAGAGGCTAATGAATGGGTTTTGTTTGTTTTTATTGCTTTTCTTTGTTTGTTTCCTTGTAGTGCTGCCTAGGGAAGGTGCAAGGAACTAAAAAACTAGTAAGTCAGATCCTTTGTTGGAAGAATTA
>NW_011092190.1:0-634 GCF_000146605.3 Meleagris gallopavo
CCTGGAGGTGTTCCAGAACCGTGTGGATGTGGCACTGAGGACATGGTTCAGTGGGCATGGTGGAGATGGGCTGGAGTTTGGACCGGGTGATCTTAGAGATCTTTTCAACCAATATGTTTCTGTGATTCTATGAACTGCGCAGATATTACTTCCTCCATACCCTCAATGTAAGTGCACACTGCAAGAAAACACTTTGATTGATGCTTCTCCCACACAGTCTACCAATCTAGAAGAGTGCAATAAACATCCACCTCCTGTTTCTCTTCTGTGAGACTGTTCCAGGACCAGTCTGAACAGCACTTTGTACACACATGTGGAAGGTCAGTATTTCCAGCATGCACGTGTGCCAACAATGCCTTGAATACGCAGTAAGTAAGGAATAAATGGAGAAGATACTACTACAGCTGCTGAAGATATGGGCAGCAAACACAAGTAGAACATAATAATAAAGGAAAACAGGAATCCTCCTTTTAAGGATGATGTTATTTATCACATCAGGGACTAAGGAAATGAACTGTCACCACAAAGCGATGACAGAGAAGAGACGAGCACAAAAATTTTGTGAGATTCCTGAAAACAAAGGACCTGAGTGCAGAGAAATCTTTCAGAAACAGTATTTTTATGAGTAGAAGCA
>NW_011092191.1:0-583 GCF_000146605.3 Meleagris gallopavo
GTTTATATCTGATATAAAATTATATAGATTTATATCTATATAATTCCAGCTCAGAAAGACCACTAACAAGTAACATAGGCCATGTACCATGTCACTGCATCCCATCTTAAGTTTTCCTGGGAAAAAACAAGCTTACCTTCCCACAAGGCAAATCATAGCTGTTTGGACAACCTCTTATACTATCAAGTCTCTAACTCTGAAATAATTCACATACTTTACACTCTCCAAAAATTACACTTACCTCAAATTGTGCTGCACATCATTGAAAGGGCATGTGAAGGGAAAACTAATTAGGGGAATGAGAACAGATCATATTTGCTAATTGTATAACATTCTACATCCTGCGCAATTGTTAACTGTGGTCATAAACCTGTACTAGCAGCTCTGAATATCATTAGCCATAAAAAAAAGGAAAGGACAATATCAATGTGCTGCAGAATTACAGTGAGAAATTACTTACCTACTGGGGAGAGTCATATGCTGTCTTTACCTATAAAGAAATTTTCATATGTATTAATGGGATAGGATAGGATAGGATAGGGATAGGATAGGATGGGATGGGATGGGATGGGATGGGATGGGA
>NW_011092192.1:0-538 GCF_000146605.3 Meleagris gallopavo
ATACACAGGACAAAGGAAAGGTGGTAGATGGATTTTTTCTGGATTTTACTAAGGCTATGCACTATTTTTGACTTCAGTTACAGTTGCAAACACTCAAAATTTCTGAAAAATATATGTCTGACTTCAAGGAATAAAAAATTACACACACATTAAGTCAGACCTCAGTTTGATTTCCACAAGGCCTTGTAATTCTGACAATAAAAATACATATAAAACACTCAAAGCAAATTTTGAGAAAAATGGCACCTGTGAATAACAACCAAACATAAAACAAAATTCAAAGAGTGTTTAGTGAGGCACATGTCATAAGGACACCGAAAGGACTTATGCCTGTAGACTTTATTTGTGTTTGAACACTACTCAAAGCATAATGAAAATCAACTTAGGGAAAAATAAACTAAGACGAGAAGGTTTAAGTTAGATTTAGGAGGAAGTTTTTCACACAGAGGGTGGTGACACACTGGAACAGGTTGCCCAAGGAGGCTGTGGATGCCCCATCCCTGGAGGCATTCAAGGCCAGGCTGGATGTGGCTCTGGG
>NW_011092193.1:0-382 GCF_000146605.3 Meleagris gallopavo
AAAACCAGGGCATTAAAAAAAAAAAAAGAAAAAAGTATTACAACAGAGCACAAGACATGGTGTCAGAACTTTCTCTTTTATTTGATAGGGCCAATCCTGTGGATGTTTTAAATTCCATCAAACGGTCAAGCAAGTGGCCTGAAGGACAGATGCAATTTCTGTGGAGTACCACATGCTTTGTCATGTTATTTTTTCTCTAGCGCTAGACGGCTCTTCTGGAGATGTGGTGAGAAGAGGAAATTTGTCTGCTGATCAGAGGAGACTCACAGAATCACAGAACTGTAAGGGTTGGAAGGGACCTCCAGAGATCATTGAGTCCAGTCCCTCTGCAAAGCAGCCCCCCTACAGCAGGATGCATAGGTAGGTGTCCAGGCAGGTCTTG
>NW_011092194.1:0-439 GCF_000146605.3 Meleagris gallopavo
CTATTTGAACTGTTGGGAAACATAAAGAAAAATAAACCTCAGTAATATAAGCATTACAATTTCAGTTCAAGGAAGCAACACACTGCATGCAGCTGTCTGGAAATGAAGAAAAATAAAGCTAAATTAAAAGGAAGGCAGTGGTTCCTTTAATCACATCAGTGATTACGCAACCCTAAATCATTTGTATATCACTTCTCAACATTTTGCATCTGAAAGTTCTAGAAATGATTTCACATATACTTTCAACTCTCCTCCTACTTCATGTTGATTGGCACATTAGGCCATAATCCCCCAATCTACTGTATACACTCAGACAAACTAAGGTGTGAGAATACATAGACTAGATTTTGAGTTCTAAGTGCCTTAGTATTGTGTTGGCTGGATTTTGTTCTTGCTTGGGTGTGTGTTTGTTTTTTTGTGTTTTGTTTTTGTTTTTGAA
>NW_011092195.1:0-458 GCF_000146605.3 Meleagris gallopavo
AAGGTCATGTAACAAACATGAGAGCATAGCTGAATGATGGATAAAGCTTCCTGCATGCCTATGGTTAACATATTTATGACAGTAAAACAGCATGCAGCAGCCTTCTGGGAGCAGTCCCCAGATCAAGCATGCCTGCATGCCCCAAAACATGGAGTACTAGCCTGGATCCAATTGATGGCCTTCCCAAATTCTCTCATCCTACAGAAACTACACATGTCATTTCTGGCCCCCAGAAAGAAAAACCTATATCCCTCAACCTTTCCAAGCCCCTCAGCTTGCCATACCAATACGCAACCTCTCTATTCAGGACTCTTAAACCATCTCAGAACTCTGATTCCCCAACTATTCCCAGACCATAGATACTAGCCTCCTCCGCTCCAGCAGCTGGCCCCAAAGCCTCTGTCCACTGCATTCCCACATCTTCCCCATCACCTCTCTCCTAACCTTCAAACCCCCAG
>NW_011092196.1:0-368 GCF_000146605.3 Meleagris gallopavo
GTTGGAAACAACCTATAAGATCATCTAGTCCAACCATCTTCTCATTATCACTGCTACCACAAGCTACTAAACCATATCTTGTAGTTCCTCATCCAGATGCCTCTTGAACACTGCCAGGATCACTAATTACTGTTAGGATTACTGGATCAAATGAGGCAGCTAGTTTTGTTTTGAATCAAAAACTTGCCACTGGAAAGAAGATAAAAAGACCATGTTGTGAAAACATTTCCCTCAATTTTTATACTTTGGCTGTAGACATAGATAATAATGGACATAATTCTGCTTCTTCAGGTTTTTGGAATTACAATTTCTCTTGCCTTAAAAAAATGAATGCAAAATTAGTAATAAATCTTTAAAATATTCCTCAA
>NW_011092197.1:0-331 GCF_000146605.3 Meleagris gallopavo
CCATTCAACTTACTGTTAACGCATCGGTAAAACAACCTGTCAAAGAAACAAAGCAAGATTTGAAGTGAGAGTGCCATTAGAGGAGCTCTAGCCATTCTTTAAAAACTAGCATGGCACTGAAAACACTACTCGATCTGAGATTTACATCCAGACTTCTGCATAGCAAAAATCATGAATGATGGTAACAATGCTTGCTACCCAATTATCATTCCTGAATATAATTCTTTAGGGTATGGGGGTTGTTTTGAACCACAGAATGGCTTAGGTTGTAAGGGACCTCTAAAGATCATAAAGCTACAAGCCCCTGCCATGGGCAGGGTTGCCACCCAGC
>NW_011092198.1:0-441 GCF_000146605.3 Meleagris gallopavo
AAAAAGAAAAAAGAAAAAAGTAAAAAAAGTCATTCCTGGTTTGTGTAACTGCAAAATTATTGTGTCAGTAGAGATATTTGTTCATAGATTACTAGAGTGAAAAAAATATTGCTGCTTTTTGTTTATGCATGATAAAAAGAAAACGACTTCTTTACCCAGAAGTATGTGTATATATTTTTTTTTCTGTCTGTTAGGCTGGTAATCCCCTAGACATATAGTCAGCAAGAAAATCATTTCAGTGATGTTCATTAATTTTCAGGAAGTTCTCTGAACTAAATTGATAACAACAGCATGTTATAGATGGAATACATTTTCCATAAACTTATTCATGTATTATTCTGAGATTCAAAATGGAAACTTTTTTCCCACCTATTATCAGATTCCACATTATCATAAGGTTGTAGAGGGCTTGTAATTATACTCTTCTACAAAGCAAATGAA
>NW_011092199.1:0-446 GCF_000146605.3 Meleagris gallopavo
ACTTCTTTCACTTCCAGAATTCGCAGCACAGCAGCAGGTGTGGTTCTGCAAGGCAGGAAATATTTCTCCCAGGATGAGCCAAAGCAGTATGAGGTGCTAAAGATTTTTATTTCTTCTTTTGTTAACAATTCGAAAAAATTATTCCTTCAAGAAGTACTTGCTTAGAATTGTAAAGTGATTTCTTTATTTCTTACCATCAGTCCCATCCTGTGGACTTTGTTCCTGTTGGAGAAAGGATGCTAATGTTCTTTTGAAATTAAGTGTATTATATGTTGCTCTCATTGTGAAACAAAAGTAAAAGGAGAAATGTGGTAAATTATTATGCTTCCTTTTAATATTAAGTTTTCAGAGGATTTTCTGGAACTGATAAACTAGAGGCAATTGTAATAACTGAAACATTTGTATTGCTGCCACATGAGTTGGGATTACTATAATGCCTCAATCAC
>NW_011092200.1:0-465 GCF_000146605.3 Meleagris gallopavo
TATTCATGCAAATGGAATGTTAACGATCTCAGAGGAAGTGATCTTTGAAAATCAGTCAGCTCTCCTTATCTTCTCTCCAGAGCTATACTCCATGGGATTCTTCCAAGCAAGGCTCTCAGCAGGCTCTGCTCTTGTGAGATCAAGGCGTACTATTTGACTCAGAATCCTGTATTACATGAGCCTGCTTCAATTTTCATATTTCCAATCAGTTGGCAAGAATCAGAGTCCAGCAGAGCCCCAGCTCTCATTGACTCCTCAGCCACCTGTATCAGAAAGTAGTTCTCAATGCAATCCAGAAATCTTCTTTTCACTTTTTTAAAATGTCCATCTCTTTTAGTTGCCTGTTATATCTATCCCATCTGTGCTGTACTATCAAGTAGCATTCATGATAATGAACTTCCCACATCAGGAAATATCATCTGGTGTTCAATACCCAGATTTGATTTTTACACTTGACATACTAGA
>NW_011092201.1:0-557 GCF_000146605.3 Meleagris gallopavo
GCAGCCCAGAAGGCCAACTGTGTTCTGGGCTGCATTAAAAAAGGAGTGTCCAGCAGGGAGAGGGAGGTGATTGTCCTCTCCTCTACTCAGGTCTCGTGAGGCCCCATCTGGAGTACTGCATCCAGGCCTGGGGCCCCCACTACAGGAAGGATGTGGAGCTCTTGGAGCAGGTCCAGAGGAGAGCCACTAAGATGATCAGAGGGCTGGAGCACCTCTCCTGTGAAGAAAGGTTGAGGGAACTGGGCTTGTTTAGCTTGGAGAAGAGAAGGCTCCAGAGAGACCTCATTGTGGCCTTCCAGTACTTGAAGGGAACTTATAAACAGGAGGAGAAATGACTATTTACAAGGGTGGATAGTGATAAGACAAGGGGAAATGGTTTTAACCTGAGACAAGGAAGGTCTAGGTTAGATATTAGGAGGAAATTTTTCTTCCAGAGGGTGGTGACACACTGGAACAGGTTGCCCAAGGAGGTTGTGGATGCCCCATCCCTGGAGGCACTCAAGGGATGTGGCTCTGGGCAGCCTGGTCTGGTGGTTGGTGACCCTGCACGTAGCAGG
>NW_011092202.1:0-370 GCF_000146605.3 Meleagris gallopavo
ACATTGCTGAGAACTGCTGCGTGCCAGGGGCCGACCCTCGACACTGCCCCAATGCAGCCTGCAGGCTTTTGGGAATCAAGGAATTCTGTCCCTGAAGTTTTTCAGATCAAACACTGCATTGGAGCTTATCTCTGCTAATAAATGGAATAAACAGTTTCAACTTGGCAAAGCAGTTGTAACTGGTCAGTTTCATAGAATCACAGAATGATAGAATGGCCTGGGTTGCAAAGGAGCACAGTGCTCACCCACTTCCAACCCCTCCTGTGTGCAGGTCACCAACCAGCAGCCCAGGCTGCCCAGAGCCACATCCAGCCTGGCCTCAGATGCCTGCAGGGATGGGGCATCCACAGCCTCCTTGGGCAACCTGTTC
>NW_011092203.1:0-323 GCF_000146605.3 Meleagris gallopavo
AATAAACCAAGTATTGCATATTAGAACTGACTGAATAGTGAGATAGTTCCTTTCAGTCAAGTGTCATGCCTCTTTTTGTCACCTGTTGCTTATCATGTGTTGTGGTTTCGTGATTTTTTGTGTCAGTATTCCACATCAGAACATCGTGTGGAGTTAACGTTCCAGTTCCGTTTTCTGTTGTGGACTCTTTGAGTATCCTGTTTGGGAGGGGAGGGGGCGGCATCCCCAGAGGACCTAGCGGGAAGAGGAAGTGGGGGAGCGGTGGACAGGACGCGGAGCGGCTGCCTCTGGCTTCGTCTAGCCCGTATCAGCTCGCCGTGGAG
>NW_011092204.1:0-358 GCF_000146605.3 Meleagris gallopavo
ACATTTCCAGTAACTTCAGGAATTCACTTGCTTAGATGCTGTTAATAGTAAAGAATTTGGTATGGCTTTGGGTAGGAACTAGTATAAAGACCACTGGGAAAAAGAAAAAAAAAAGTAACAGTGCTCTTACTGAAGAGTATCCTTCATAGCCATACTCTGTAAGGATAACGGAATGCAGCGTTTGCTCAGCAATTGCTCTTTGCAAATAATTTCTTCTTGCTGAGGTTCACAGCCTCGCATCACATTTTACTTGAGGCATTGCTAGAAAAACCTTGTTTCCAGAGGGATCTGCAGTGGTATAAAGTTAAAAATTTCAAAAGGTAAAACAAACAAACAAACAAACCACTCAAAAAACAAA
>NW_011092205.1:0-462 GCF_000146605.3 Meleagris gallopavo
GGCATCAAATATGGATGAAAAGGATGCACTAACTTATCCTCATCACGAGGAAATCAGAAGTATAGCCCCTACTTCTTACAAGGAGAGCACACGCAGAGGCACTATTATCTCAGCAGCCCTCACTTTTCCTGAGAAACTCTGGGTACTGGCTGAAAATCACCAATTTAAGAGCATTTGGTGGGGTCAGAATGGAAGCTGCGTTGTAATTGACCAAGCAATGTTTCAGATCGAAGTACTGGGAAAGAAAGGATCTTTGAGAGTATTTGGGACAGAAAGTATGAAATACTTTATTCGTCAGCTTAATGTGTACAGATTCACAAAAGCACAGCTTGACTCCAGAAGATCTCCCTCGCTTCCCGAGTTTCTGGCAGAGGAAGAGGCATTTGTGGCTCACAGGAAGGTACATCAGCTGCTGCGCACACCAACCAACCCTCATAATATTCTCCTGGAAGAGATGAAGGG
>NW_011092206.1:0-456 GCF_000146605.3 Meleagris gallopavo
TTCAATGAAAGTTCCAGTTCCCGCAGCCCTGGAAACTTCCGAAATGGCTCTGCAAGAGTGAAAGAGGAAACATTTTAGCAACTGAGGAAGAACAGTAACAGAGCAAGCCAGGTCCTGTCCAGGTCTGGGATGGACCAAAACCAGAATGAACAAGCAGG
The DNA here is from genome assembly GCF_000146605.3 of Meleagris gallopavo. Lineage (NCBI taxonomy): Eukaryota > Metazoa > Chordata > Aves > Galliformes > Phasianidae > Meleagris > Meleagris gallopavo. Next base: position 159 of record NW_011092206.1, read on the forward strand.
ATTCTGTAACATTCAAGTATTATCATTTGGCAGGCTTGAAAGAAAATGCCAGCTCCATTAGACAATTGTCCCTACAACACCTAGTTTGTTTTCTTGCCTTTGTTTCCCACCCAGATTGGATTAGTGCTTGAAGCCACTGACAGCACACTGAGCTTTATGTGTCTTACTAGTCATAAACAGATCTTCCATCTTAACTGAGCTCGTGTCACTGGATTTGGATTCACCTCTCAGCTCTACCATTACACTTCTGAGCTGTTGGGTCATTTCTTCACTCAGTGTTTCAATGCATTAAGTGGGG
>NW_011092207.1:0-489 GCF_000146605.3 Meleagris gallopavo
AGAGAAGGGCACTGTTGTCTCGTGAAGCAGTACAGTTTGAAGAGTTGTTGGTTGTATGCTGGAGATCTTGTCACCATGATCTCTACAGAGCAGAACAACACTCTCCCTTTCTGCTGTTGAAAAAAGTAAATTCCCAATGAGCCATCTTACTCTCTGTACTGAAGAGCAAAACCAAATATCTCCAGCAGATTCTACCTTTAAAGCTAAAAAATAAAAATAAAATAATCTGCAATCCACTAGAGAATGGGTATAAGAAGCCATGACTATGGCAAGGGTATCGCAGCCAAGATGGTCTCACAGGACACTGAAATAACAAACGGATGTCTGCAACACAAAATGTAAGCAGGCAAATGTAACATAATTCCAGTTAAGGATAAGAAAAGGTGCTGCACCTCAGGCATGATCCCAGCACATGAGATCTGGCAGCCATCCGACCTCACAATTACATTTGTCTGCTAAAGTATATGATGGAAAATTTGAAGTGGTCAT
>NW_011092208.1:0-542 GCF_000146605.3 Meleagris gallopavo
TTTTGGCATGTGTCCACTTCACAAATCCTGTGCAAAAGACACGCTCTGTACTACATCCTACACGAAACAGTTGGTCTTACCCTTAAGTAACAAAAATTACTTTCAGTATTGTGTTATGGACTTTCAGTATCACATGTAGAAAGACTGCCCTTAAATGACACTGAAAGAATAAAATTAATGGTGGATATTCTCTTAGCTCATAAAACTCAAGCAATAAAATATTTTTTCCTATTACTCTATGCATTTTTTAGCAATTATTCATTATTGAAAAAAAAAAACAACTTGGAAAAAAATAATTCTGGCATTAAAATGAAGAAAAAAAAAACAAATCAGTTCCATGCAAAGACTATGGGTCTGAAAATATATGTTAATTTACTGTTCCTATGCTCCCAATCCGGGTTTACAATTGTTATCTGATAAACAGTTTTTAGAGTGAGCATTTTGAAATTTGCCAATGTGCCCAGAATCCCATTGTTGCTAATGGAAGACATCTACACACTCCCTAGTTTGTTGTTGTTTGTTGCTGTTGTTGTTGTTGGTTT
>NW_011092209.1:0-522 GCF_000146605.3 Meleagris gallopavo
TGTTCTTGGTTCTAAGAACCACTGAAGAGCTAACCACATGAACAGGTCGCAGGTTAATCTTTCTATGGTTTGGAAAGAAAAAGCATCTAGGGTAGGGTTGCTGGGCTGAACTCATGAGAAGAGAGCATGAAGATGGCTTCATGTGAATTGCTTCTCTGGATTTAACAGAGAAAAACAGGCACTGAACTACTCAGTCCTGACAAGACAGTTGTCCCATATGGTATGTAGAAAAGACAAAGTATATGTCTAGAGAGTTGGATGAGCACATAATGATTGCCCTTCTGAACTTTTGAACTTAAAAAAAAAAAATTAGCCCCAAAAGTTCTGAAAATCCAGTGATAACTCTGTGTTGCCTATACCCAACTATAAATTAATTATACCTACATTCATTAAACCATAATGATTCTTCCTGACCTGCGTTTATCTACAATAAAAAGCCAAGTGGCAGCAAAGTACTCTGCCTTAGTTTGCTACAAAAAGGTATGGCCTTGACCCTGCAAAATCCTATAACACACACAGCTT
>NW_011092210.1:0-390 GCF_000146605.3 Meleagris gallopavo
TGATTTTTTTGGGGGGGGAGGTGGAGGGGACTGGGAGGGGGAAGGAGGTTATAAATTATTTTCTTCCTAATCTCAGAAACAGCAGAACGTTTTTTTGTTCTGAAATCTGAAACCTGTCAGCTCTGCATTTTCTGCTACAGAATTTTCTAATGCATTTTCTATACTGGATATCTGAGCTGCATATTTTGGAGAATATTTTTGGTAGTGTTTTTACAATGTAATTTTTCCTCTGTTGTCTCATTTGTTACAGTGTTAGTTGCTATGTTGATAGTGAGGAGGTTTTTTTGCTTCAAATGTTGGCAAAAGGGTAAACAGGAGGTGGGAAAAAAAACAAAAAATTTCCTTTTGTTTGAATCCTATTCCTGTATTTATTTATTTTTTTCTAGTTTT
>NW_011092211.1:0-504 GCF_000146605.3 Meleagris gallopavo
AAAAATATAGAATCTAGAGATCTAGATTTTGCACAGCCATTGCACCAGACGTCAAATTTTGAGTTACAATACAGAAGTTGATACATTTAATCCTCTTCCCTTGCTGTTCTTGGCTCAATAAGTGGTTCAGAATCAGCTGGGCCCGCATCACCTTTTTTTTTGCTCAAACATTTTTAAAAACTCAGTGAGTACAGTTTTCAACTGTATGAGGCTAAATATAAACACTAAATATTCTTCACTCTGTACAGATGAAAAATGTATCATTACTAAGGATCAAACTGTGCTTGAACTATTTTGTGGAGAGGCAAGGTGGATTTGTATCCTACACTAATAGTTTCATCTAAGATAAGTCTCAAAATCCCAGTACTCTACATTACAGAGTCATAATGAATTTAAGACATTTTATGGCAGTCCTATATAAATTAGTGTTTTTATCATACTTCCAGACAAGCATATCTGCCTGAAAGCCTCTAGTCCTTACTCAGACTTCTTTTGGCTACCACA
>NW_011092212.1:0-352 GCF_000146605.3 Meleagris gallopavo
ATGAGCCCTGTGCTCAGAGCCTACAGAGCTTGCAGCTGAGCTGCAAACCATTCTGTGAATGAATCAAGAAAGAAGTCCTTGAGACAAAACTTTCCACCAGCAGCTATTTGAAATTCTTTATCCAGTAAGAGATAGAAATCCAGGCAAAGACACCTCTGTGAAGAGAGCAAGCTCTCCACTAAAAGCTGGAGGAAGAGGAGAAACTACAGCCAGCATCCCAAGCATGTTTTTTGCTCTTAGGATCCATTATTTTTCTCTTTTTCAAACAAACAAACCAACCAATTTACCAATCTGCTGTGTTAGAGAGGCAGCCCATAATTCATAGAAACTGTGGATATCTGGAGATGGGGAG
>NW_011092213.1:0-490 GCF_000146605.3 Meleagris gallopavo
GGTAGTGCAAAATATTTCTTTTCTCATGTGGTTTTAAGGGGAAAAAAAACGCATGCAAATGTAGTAGCACAGGGAGAAGGGCTTACTTGGATGAAGACAAACATGCTAGAGATATTAAAAAAAGAAAAAAGAAAAAAAACAGAAGGAGTTAAAACAAACAAGCAACAGAAGTAAAAATCATGGAATCACAGAGTCATAGAATGGCCTGGGTTGAAAAAGGCCACAATGATCATCTAGTTTCAACTCCCACTACGTGCAGGGTCGCCAACCACCAGACCAGGCTGCCCAGAGCCACATCCAGCCTGGCCCTGAATGCCTCCAGGGATGGGGCATCCATAACCTCCCTGGGCAACCTGTTCCAGTGTGTCACCATCGTCTGAGTGAAAAACCTCCTCCTAATACCTAACCTAAACCTCGTCTCAGTTTAAAACCATTCCCCCTTGTCCTATCACTATCCACCCTCCTAAGCAGCTGTTCCTCCTCCTGGTTA
>NW_011092214.1:0-439 GCF_000146605.3 Meleagris gallopavo
CTGGACTCCAGCTTGGATGTTTGGGCTTTTGCTGTGCTGCTCTTCTGCCTCTGCACTGGCTGCTTCCCTTGGGCTGTAGCTGCCAGTCCTGACCCCCAGTTTGAAGCCTTCAGCGCTTGGCAGGGTGACACGGTGGGACGGGAGGCACCAAAGTCTTGGGGTGGCTTTGAGTGCGGGGCACAGGAGATGCTGCAGCGCCTGCTGCGGCTCGACCCTGACCGCCGCAGCCCAGCCATCGAGGTGCACAAGTACCTGGCCCTGCCCTGGCTGGCAGCACCCAGCGGCAGGGATCGGACCGATGGCGCCGATGGGCCGGGGGCGGTGGATGGTGATGGACGTGGAGGGGGGATGGGTGATTCAGATGGAGTGGTGGATGGTGGCCCTCAGTCGCCCCTTGCTCGGGGTTCAGGGGATGGATGGGGAGTGCGGTGACAGCAGT
>NW_011092215.1:0-381 GCF_000146605.3 Meleagris gallopavo
AGCTAAGGCAGTGGAAGAGAATAGGCACAGGATTCTCCCATACCTTTTTCATCCATATTTTTTTTTTTGACATGCAGATCAAGAGTCAAGTTGTGATTATTTAAAAGAAAGAGAAGAAAAAAAAATATAGGATCCTATATTACCAAGCCTGATTTTTTTTCTTTTTTTTTTTCTGTTTTCTTACTAATTTGTTTATTTGTTTACTTATTTCCAATAGAATCATCTGAAATAAGTCTACTATTCTGGCCCTACAGCACTAATATTTCATCAGTTTCATACATCAATTTAAATTGTTTCTACTGTCAAAAAAAAAAAAAAAAGAATTTGCATATGTGAGTAAAAATTACAAAATAACGACTTCCCTGCCTTTTTGAGACATGG
>NW_011092216.1:0-480 GCF_000146605.3 Meleagris gallopavo
GTTTTTGTAGCAATCGGTACCTGTTGCTCTTTCACTCATAGCAACCCCATGGCAGATGGATCTTCTGACAGGCCAGGCAAAACAGACAACTGCTTAACACCTCCTGTGTCTACAGCAGCCATCGATACCCTTTGGGATCCTTAAAGTACCCTCTTCTGAGGTAATCAATACCAAGTAAACATGGAGCCCCTGGGCCAGTCACAATAGGGTGCTTTTGCCAGTCTTTACCAGTGAGGCTGATTTCGGTCTCTAACATAGTCAGCTCTTGGGAACCTCAAGTCAGTCACCCCATGAATATAAATTGATTGTGTCCCTTGGTGACTCGAGGGCACTAGAGTGCACTGTGCACCAGTATCCACCAGGGCCTTATATTTCCGTTGATTCTGATGTGCCAGGCCATCTAATCCACACAGTCCAATAAACGCTATTATCCCTTTCCCCCCCCTGGCTGGGGGCAGGGCCCCTCTATTTGTTACCTTC
>NW_011092217.1:0-511 GCF_000146605.3 Meleagris gallopavo
CTTTTCCTAACATATATATATAAAATATATATATATATATACACACACATAAAATTATAAGTTTCTTTTCCTTGTAGAGAAAATAAATAAATGAATAAATAAACCTAAACCTTTTCCTTTCACCTAAATGCTGAGCAACCTGTATTTTGTCTCAGTGGTTACTGTGCTGCTTTCCACCTAACCTCACTGAGCAGGACAGGAAAGAAAAAACACAGCAAAAGAGTTTGGTAGGAGAGCAGACCATGCTTCAAGCGTTTGCTCTCTGAGCTCTCTGAGAGTGAGAAAGTAATTGCATGCAAGCAAAAGTTCGGAAGACTTTCCTCCATCTTCTGCAGTTCAACTGGGGTTATCATTTTCTCTCCCACTAGATTCTCCTGTTTCTGATAGAAACTGAAGTCAAAAGCATAGTAGGCTGTCCACAGTCTTTGAGCAGAAATACCGAGTATCTTTTCTGAACTATACAGCTGGCAGACATCAAATTTCTTCCTCATCTAAATTGGGGTTAAGTGGC
>NW_011092218.1:0-1173 GCF_000146605.3 Meleagris gallopavo
CAAGGAATTGTACTCTTGTTCTGGGGCTGAGTATTGTGGTATGGCCACCTCTACACAGCATAGCCCTTAATTACAGATATTTTCCAGACCTTATGTGGGGCATTACTGACCACTAGACTTGTTTGTTATATTTGATGTATTTTTATCAGTTCAAAGTCTATATTTAGTTAAAAATTCTATAGCTGACACGGAGATTACATGATATCTGCTACAATGAAAATCTATAAGGTAGAATAAAAATATATAGGGAATTTGAGACTTCAAAGCCTTCTGAGATAGCGGTTGAGAACTAAACTGGACAGAGACATCCATACATGGAGCAGTCTTGTCTATAATGGTTTTTTTGTGAGTGTTCCTTGGCATCTGCTCTTTTCAGTTCATGCTTAGAGAAAGTTTGAAAGAATGCTGTTAGGCACAAGCAGTTTTACCAGCAATGACTAAGAATGAAGCAGTCAAAACAATCACAAGTTAGTGCATGCTCTGGTCCTGATTTATGTTTTAATATCATCAGCAACAGCTTGGTTGAAATCACAAAAGAAAAATGGTAAGAGCTGCCCTATTTAAACTAGAAAATGCTATAAAGTCCTTATGTCAAAGCTAATCAAATTATTGTCAATCTATTAAAGATTTCTAAATACTACTGTTATCCATAGGACATAAACAAAGGTCCAGATATAGACCAGATACATGGAGATGGCTAATGTAGTCACCAGTATTCTGGCCTTTCCTCACAGTGTGTAAGTGTACAGATGTTTCAGTACTAAGATGTTCTGCAGGTCCAAGATGCTCTTTTTCCCTCTTTCTTATGATGATATCTTCAATCTTGCACTCTGTTCATACTCAGTGCATGAAAGTAGTTGGTTCTGATTATAGGCTCTGATCTACCCTCTATAAAAATGGTGAACTTAGCAGATATAAATTCATATAACAGTGAAACAAAAGTAAACACAAAAGTTGTAAAATCCTTCTAGATTTAAAGTAATTGTATGGTTAGCTGGATGTTCCCTTTAGTATGAAACAAATGAAGAAATCTGAATGTATCTTCTATGCAAGCTCTAACGTACCGTTTGTGAAGAGCTTTCAAAGCTTTTAGCTCTGACACAACAAAGCCAAAAAGCTGATCCACAGTTCTAATATATGTTGATTCATCAGATGCTGACAACTGCAGTAGAA
>NW_011092219.1:0-625 GCF_000146605.3 Meleagris gallopavo
ATATTCATTGGTGCTTGCAGAATGTTTATGGAGGCCAAACAGTGGATGTGAGTAGAGTGATTCAGTGGATGGTGCGTTTCAGCAGTGGTGACAGCAGTGTGGAAGATAAGCTATGTTCCAGATGGCCATGCAAATTTTTACAGCTGTGGCATGTAGGCTCTTGTTCATTTCAAGCAAAAATACGTAGCTAATGGCAATGACTATGTTGACAAATAGCATTTTGTAGCTGAGAATTTGTTCTATTAAGTAGTATTCTTATGCTCTTTGTATCTGTTGTAGTTTTCATGGAAATAAATTATTTCAGATTGAATTACATACTATTGTCATATACTGCAGAGTTTTGTTCTCTGCTGTGTAAGGCTGCTGAGGACTTAGAGGAGAAAGCTGTGTTACGGGCATTCAAATAATGCATATGTCATTGATGTGAGGAAGCAGAAACAAATAGCATAATGCTACCAGGTGCTGTCAGACTCATCAAGTCCAGTTACCCTGCAATCACAAGCAATCAGATTATATAGTCTGATGGATACTTGTATAAAGCATTTCTTCATCTCTGCTATTGTGCTAGAAGAAAAGTACATTATGCCAAAAAAAAAAAGGAAAAAGGAAAAAGAAAAAGAAAAGA
>NW_011092220.1:0-448 GCF_000146605.3 Meleagris gallopavo
TCAATTTATAGCCTTTTTCAAAAACTGTACAACTGGAAAAAAAAAACAATTACCCCCAAAAGTGCTACAGGTAGCATCTGGTTAGTGGCTTTGGTCTGTTCAGCTTCAGTGGCTAAACCACTGTCCTGACATAAACTGGAAATAATGTTGCTTTCCTTATAAAAATGAAAGTAAACTAGTATAAAAAGAAACATATTCATTGGCCATAAATTCAGTATTTTACTTTGATTTTCATTGTATCTATTGATATACTTGGTGCAGCTGAATTTGAGAATGAAGCATGAGTTGAAAGAAGAAACATGGAAGGTTTCATTTACAAAGCTTTGAGACATTTATATAAAAGATATTTTCTATCTAAACCTGTTTGCTGTATTTCATGCAAATTTGTTAATGATTATGATCATTTCGCTTACAACTACTTTTTACCTAAAATAAGGCTTTCTAAAAA
>NW_011092221.1:0-577 GCF_000146605.3 Meleagris gallopavo
ATGAGTACTGGCAAGGTGGTCAGTAACACTGGTAATATCTGTCCAAGTTATCCCAGCTAGAAAAATTAAAACACCTCACAGAAACAGGTACAGGTTCTCATTACAGGATCACCTTCATTCACTGGATGGGAATCAGCCAGAGCTAGTGCAAGATCATCAGGGAATGTAATGAGTCCTTCATAATGCAAAGGTACAGCAGCAGCAGCACCCTCTGTCTCTCAGCTGGCAGTGGAGGTGGCACAAGCGGGGACACTGATGCTGAGCAGGAGTTTTGGGATCCCAACAGTCCTGCAACTCATCTAAAATGACTGGCGTTACAGATGCTACACTCTGCATCTTAGAAATGGCTAAAGTGTACAGTCATGTGAAGAGGTTTTGAGAATTTTGCTCATAGAGAACTAAAACATTAGAGCAGATCCTAGTTCAGGCATAACTGGATGAGAAGGGACTTAGGGCACCTTCTTGTCATCCAAGGCACAAAGCGAGTGCCAGCACACAAGGTCTGACTCATGCTGCACAGTAAGAAAGGAATGTGACAGTGCTGTGCTACTCACTTCAAAAGCACAGATTTTTTAAA
>NW_011092222.1:0-374 GCF_000146605.3 Meleagris gallopavo
AGCACAGTGAGGCAGTGGGTGGTGCATTTCAGCAGTGGTGACAGCAACCTGAAGGACAAGCCATGTTCCAGACAAGCCATGCACAGCTGTCACATCAGAAAATGAAGTGTCTTAATCAGATGATCTGCACAAATTGGCAAATGGTGTGATTATGTTGAAAAACAGTGCTTTATAGCTGAGAATTTGTTCTGTCAAATAGTGTTACTGTGCTCTATCTATTGTAGTTTCCATGGAAATAAACAGGAGACATTACTTTTGAAGCCACGTGCATATTATATTTCTTAAAATTTTCATCTTGGAAAGAAAATGACTTGGTGTTGAGATAGCTCTAAAAGTAATGCATGTGAGTGGATTGAAAAAAAAAAAAAAAAAAA
>NW_011092223.1:0-349 GCF_000146605.3 Meleagris gallopavo
AAAAAAAGTTATATTGGAAGAGTATGAATTGTATATCTGCAAGCATGGTAGAGAGACATCTGTCTGCATCAGCATAATAAAACTTTGGCAGAATAACAACTGCAGTCTAAAAATGCTTGAAAATTGTTCAGCATTGAAGAAACTTTTAGAAACTTTATTCTTTTAAGTTGACTCTTTGTCTTTAAATGTGTTTATTTAATTTGTTTATGACTAAAAAAAATGTACATTTTGAATGCTGAAGTAGGATGGTATGTTTGATACAGAAGACAGATATCCGTCAGTGATTTTTATAGTACTTCACATTTCCACAGTTATGTACAGAGTTGAGGAAGGAGAGAGAGGAAATGAA
>NW_011092224.1:0-492 GCF_000146605.3 Meleagris gallopavo
TTCCCCGCAAGTTGGTTTTTCTTTGCACAAAAATGTCATTGGAGAAAATGAATTGTGAGCAAAGTTTTCTAACAGCAAAAGCAGTTTGATTCTATGTCATTTCTGATGTTCGCATTCTTTTCCTTCTCCAGCCTTCACAACCAGTCACCGTAGCAACAAAAGGGCTGAAAAGTCCTCTGCCCATTTCATAATCATTTAATCATTTAACAACAAAGAAAATGGGAATGGGAGTGTGGAACAAGAAGAAATACCAAAAAGAAAATATACTTGAATGTCAAAATAATAATGAACACACACACACACACACACACACACACACACACACACATATACAAAGAATAAGGAGAGATGATCTACAGGATCTTTGTGTGAACACAAAGAGGTTGGTTTAAGTCTCTCACTGTACTCAGACACAGCATCTTTTCTAAGGGAGATCATCTGAAATGTCCTTCAAGTTACTGAAAAAGGTGTAGAAAATCCACGTTAAAAGTC
>NW_011092225.1:0-1042 GCF_000146605.3 Meleagris gallopavo
CTAGGGAAGTTCTTTTTAGGCCAGAAGGTACCTAATTGTCCCCATAATTGTCTCAGTCTGAAAATGTGTTTTAAAATAATTTAGATGTTAAGAATCTCTTTCTTGAATTAGATGTACCTCATAAGCTTTCATTCTCCTTTTCATCATCCTAAACTACTCTTGTGAGACTCTTTCTCTTTGTTAGATCTTCCATATATTATGTTCAGTGAGACCAGCAAACCAACACTTTGTTAAATTTATAATTTATTCAAAATATTTGTTTAAATTAAAATAAACAGGTTCCAAAAGGCGATTTCACCCTTCTAAATACATATCTCAGTCTTGACCCACCTAATGGTATATTCAGTCTCTGCAATAATTGGTGCCTATCTATCTGTGTCAGTGTGTATACCTGGGGAGTTCAAAGGCATTCATAAATGTTAGCTCATTCATAAAAGTAGTGAAGCCACAATGTTATACGTGTATCTTGAAGTATTATACCATCATAAAAATGTTGTACTAGTTGATATACATCATAGAATCAGAGAGTCATACAATGGCTTGAATTGGAAGGAATCTCAATGACCATCAAGTTCCACCCCACTGCCGCAGGCAGAGTTGCCAATGTCTTGAACAAGACCAGGTTGCCCAGGGCCCCATCCAGTCTGTCATTGAACACCTTCGGGGACAGGGCATCCACAACCTCTCTGGACAGCCTGTTCCAGCAGCTCATCACCCTCTCAGTGAAAAACTTTCCTGACATCTCATCTAAATATTCCCCCCTTTAATTGAGAATCATTTCCCCTTATCTTATCACTATCTACCAGAGTAAAAAGTTAATTTCCTTCCTGTTTTTAGCCCCCCTTTAAATACTGCATGACCATATCAAGGTTTCCCCACAGCCTTCTCTGCTCCAGACTGAACAAGCACAGGTCCTTCAGCCTGTCTTTGTAGAAGAGGTGCTCCAGCCCTCTGATCAACTTCGAGGTCTTCCTCTTGATCTTCTCCAAAAGCTCCACACTCTTTCCCTGTGCTACCTTGCCCACTTTGACCAGTACACAAT
>NW_011092226.1:0-338 GCF_000146605.3 Meleagris gallopavo
CCTTATAAATCCATATGGCATTGGTAACCTAGACAATTCACTGCTGAACGGTAGAGGAAAAAATAAGTAGACAACTGAATGTTTAATTGATGATAGGATCATTGTTCCTTTTAGTACATGCTGATAATAACTGCTAGTTCAGGGAAGATGTAGCTATAGATAAGGAAATCTGGACATAATTATCTTTTGATTAAGATTTCATGGAATCATGTAATCTTTAAGGCTGGAAAAGACATTTAAGATCATCTAGTCCAACCAGCCACTTACTGCCAATACTGTCTGCTAAACTATGTCCCTAAGTCTACCCTTTCCTTATAAACCTCCAGACAGTGACTCTA
>NW_011092227.1:0-440 GCF_000146605.3 Meleagris gallopavo
GAGCGGTTCTTGAGAATAGCCCTGTGGAGAAGGACTGGGGGTCTTGATTGATGAAAAACTTAACATGAGCCAGCAGTGTGCCCTTGCAACTCGGAAGGCAAATGGTATCCTGGGCTCCATCAAAAGAAGGGCGGCCAGCAGGGACAAGGAGGTGATTGTCCCTGATAACTCATGGCTGATAACTGCAGGACAAGGGGAAATGGTTTTAAGTTGAGGGAGGGGAGATTTAGGTTGGATAGCAGGGGGAAATTCTATTTAGAGAGAGAGTGGTGAAGTGCTGGAACAGGTTGCCCAGAGAGGTTGTGGATGCCCCGTCCCTGGAAGTGTTCATGGCCCGATTGGATGGGGCCCTGGGCAGCCTGGTCTAGTATTAAATGTGAAAGTTGGTGGCTCTGCATGTGGCAGGGGGGTTGGAGCTTGATGATCCTTGAGGTCCCTTC
>NW_011092228.1:0-463 GCF_000146605.3 Meleagris gallopavo
AACTTTTTTTCTTTGGTTATAAAACTGAATAATATTAAGAACGTTGAGCCTTGGTTCCTCATGCTTGAGGTAGAACAGTGGACAGAAATTCTAGCACCTCTGTAAGAACTCCCTTAAATTACCCCAGATGTTTGGAGTCCCCTCCCCAGGAGAGATGTGCATGAACTAGAAGGGCAGAACTACTTCAGTGGCACCAATGCTCCAGGAAAGAAGCATCCTCTTCAAGGAACATCTATTAAAACCACACTGCTCAGGTTGGATTTATTTAATATTCAATACAAAAAAATATGCAACCGATTTCTGAAATTCTACTTTATGATACAGAGGATCAGCACTGATGTGATTTTCATTAACCCCCTCTTGCCACTCCCTTGGTACTCACACACGCACACACACACAATGTTGCAGTGAAAGTATCTGCACACACATCTTCCCAGAGAATTTTTTTCCACAGGGTACAGAT
>NW_011092229.1:0-794 GCF_000146605.3 Meleagris gallopavo
GAATGTTTAAAGGATATAAGTAACATTATGTACAGTCTGAATAATGCAGGTACTTGGGCATAGCTAAGGGATGAAGTATACAAAAGCATGATCCAGAAGACTATTCATATTCATTAGCAGAAACAAAGTGCATTGGCTTTTTCCACTGAATAAACAGATCACCTTTACCTTATAAAACTTTTCAACATTACCTGCTGTTAGTTCTCCAAAGAGAATACTCGGAAGTCATTTGAAACAAAATAGGAAGGAAAAGAAAACTGATTTTGGTATCTCTTCCATTTACTATTTCATAAATACAAAACTGTTAACCACAACAAGTCTGTCTCCTCAATCTAATGGCATATTTGGTTTATCAGAGGACAGTCTTGACAAAACAAACAAACAAACAAAAAAAACAAACCTGAACTTCATTAGGAGTGCATTTATAGAATAAAATATAAAAAAAATGAAGAATTTTAATATGAAGTTGTAAAACAAGTTTTTCTCTAATAAAACGGCTCTCCTAGCTAGAGACCAATCATGCAGACAAAAACAGTATTTGCAAACGTAATTTTCAGGGTTGGTAAATCAAAAATCCATTTTAATTACAACAGGCTTAATTATCCAAGCTGGTACACTGGTAGGACAGATCCAAACAAACTAAACGTAAGTGTCCTTTTTAACCTGTTAGTAGGTAGAGTAATGCATTTCATAAAGCCAAAGCTTGGTGATGTCCTTTGACCTGCTACCAACACTCTTCTGCAAAATGCAGCTGTTTCATATTGTAATCAGCAAATTCAGGTATGAATCTCCCC
>NW_011092230.1:0-486 GCF_000146605.3 Meleagris gallopavo
GCATAGTGAATGCCAACAGTGGCTCTATACTCTATTCAGTATAACCTTGGGGAAGGAAAAAGGACTCAGAACAGAGATCTCTCAGCCTCCAAACTGATTTGCCTATGTTCAACTATTTATTGAACTTTTACCTCAGTGTTCATCCTAGAAGACGAGCAAAAGCTAGAAGAGAAATGATAGCAGAGACAGGCAATAACAATAATTGTTGCATAAGTGGCTGGAGTTGACTTATTTACATCTGTTGCTGCATACATTGCAGTATGTGAAAGGGACCTGTCAGTGGTTTGGTCCAGTTCTGTGACTAGCAGGGCGGAGGGATTTTGCAAAATCCGCGCCTCTGGAAAAGGGGAACGGGGGACTCCAAAATAATTAAAAACAGTGGCAATGATCTGAGGAGAAACAAACTAATTTACTAAATATGGTATCGGAATGCAAGATAACACACTATAATACAATATAATAAGAATTGAGGCTAATAAATCAAAT
>NW_011092231.1:0-401 GCF_000146605.3 Meleagris gallopavo
TTTTTTCCCAGCAAGTTTCTGTAGAGTTGGTGCCAGTCTTTTTCCTTCAAAAATATCAAGCATCAGCAGCAAGCGTGGCACAGTTTGGATCATCTGGTTTTTGTCTGCTCCAAGTATACACTTGGAGGGACTTCAGCTCTCCCATTTCTATGAAGTGCATTAACTCACCTATTAACTCAGACCAACGTCCAGAGCTACAGGTGAAAAGCACAACAGAGAGAGATGTGGGGGTCTAAACATGCCTTGCACACCACCTGCAGGGCACTGATGCCTCTGCTCTCCATGCAGCAGTGCAGCACACGCTGGGAGCTGCCTGAGGCAGCCTTTGGACTGCTGTCTTGCCCCTGCCAGGCTCGGGCCCCACACGGCTGACTTCTGCATCCATCTGCCTGCTGAGAGGA
>NW_011092232.1:0-442 GCF_000146605.3 Meleagris gallopavo
AGGAACCACAGTGTGATTTATATCAGCATATCCTGCTCTATCAAAGCAGAATGGGTAGCTGTGCTCTATTCAAGAAAAAAAAATAGTACCGTTAGCAAAAATTCTTTGGACAAACTGCAGAAATGACAGTATACTCTTGCCTCCACAAGGTAACATATATCATACCCCTAACAAACTGTTACCCACTAGAAACATTTCAGAAACATGTGCTAGCTAGGGGAATATAGCACCTCACTGTATCTTTTTTCCTATATAAGCCAGGCAATAATATTAAATTTCCAGGCTGGCTTTTTTTTCCCCCTTTTTTCCAGGACCATATTTAAAAAAAAGGAGAAGTGCTGTAGATGCCTCCAGAACAAACCATCCTTTTGACATCTTTAAAAATCTTCTAGTTTTTAAATCCTTTAAGAACTTTTAAAAAGTTCTATAATATAATATTCAT
>NW_011092233.1:0-511 GCF_000146605.3 Meleagris gallopavo
TATTTCATTTTGAAATGTACTAAGTTAGATCTCAGAAGAAAAAGAAGAGAGAAATTATTAAAATTTCCATGTAAGGAACTGCAACAACTTGGCTAGGAAAACTGCCCAGTATTCAAAGTGCTCAGGAGTAGGAAGCAGGTACTTAGCTGGAGCAAACATAGAGGAAGGCTATTAAAATGAGTAGTAGGAAGGGAGAGATTGTTGTGAGAGAACTAAAAGCTTAATTTTAATAAAGTAGAGCCAGTAGAAAATGTATACTGCAGGGAGAATAAAAGCATTACAAGCACAAGGGAAGGAGAAAAATTGTTCAGTCTGAAGAACAGAGATGGCACAAGAATAACCAGCAGAAAATCAAACTGAAAGTTAGATTTTCAGCTATCAAGGCATTAGTGTTTGGAGGAGCCTTCCAATAGGAAGGTTGGGCTTGTTTTTCCACACATATCTAATTGTTTTCAAGATGAAAAAAATGATACATTTATGAAAGAGAAATACCATTGCCTTTAGGACAGGA
>NW_011092234.1:0-348 GCF_000146605.3 Meleagris gallopavo
TTGCATTCTTCAGGGCCTAACACAGCAGTTCATGCACAAATAGTGCCTGCACGAAGATTGCTCTAAAGTGAAAGATGTTGAGAGCTATAAAATTTTTGTAATTATTTTTAACCAGGAATCAATATTGAGCTGATTAGCATTAATGTTTCTTTAGTTGCAGCAGAACACTAATTATTGTAGAGTAAATCATTCTTACAAAAGAAAAAAAAAAAAGCCACAATATATAAACAGGACAAATTCAATTTCAGATGTTGTCTGAAGGAATGATCTTTAGGGTCTTTTGTTATTTTTCATTTCATTTCGATTTGGATGTTTTTCAGGATTTTTTTTTTCTGGTTAGGGTTGTTC
>NW_011092235.1:0-371 GCF_000146605.3 Meleagris gallopavo
AAAGTTTAGTTCATGCTGTTTTCTTTTTTGCGTTGATGTGAATACAACAGCTTTTTTTTTCCTCTCATGTTCTGAAAGGTCTAACACACAGAAAATCCACAACAGCCATTGGGGTAACCTCATTGCAGCCTTTGAGTACCTAAAGGGAGCCTATAAACAGGAAGGGAGTCAATTGTTTGGAAGGGTTGATAACTGCAGGACAAGGGGAAATGGTTTTAAGATGAGGGAGGGAAGATGTAGGTTAGATGCCAGGGGGAAGTTCTTTACAGAGAGAGTGGTGAGGTGCTGGAACAGGCTGCCCAGAGAGGGTGTGGATGTGCCGTCCCTGGAGATGTTCAAGGCCAGACTGGATGGGGCCCTGGGCAACCTGG
>NW_011092236.1:0-445 GCF_000146605.3 Meleagris gallopavo
AATGATCTCATAGTAGTTTCAACCATTATTTAATTGTGAGGAAGGAAAAAAAAAACAAACTATGTTGCACTATATGTTTCAACAATAAAATCCCTTCTTAAGCTTCACAAAGCTGAACAATTCATTATTTGATCTCTTTCCAGGTTCAAAGTCTGTCTTATTGCGATACTTCAAAGAAATAAGTAATCAAAGACATACAGCTGTGAAAACAATCCTTTATTATTTTATTATCATCTAGCATATATCTTTAGGGTAAACCAATGAAAATGCTATACAAATAAAACAAATATTTATGTTAAATTTCTACTTAGTTATAAATAGACATATAGTTATAATCATTTCAAGGTAGAGCCCAGTCCTAGAAGGTGGAACTACAGCTCCCACCCTTGTGTTTCACAAGATCATGCCTTTTCACTAATTAGACCTCGATTCTGCAAAAACCTAA
>NW_011092237.1:0-540 GCF_000146605.3 Meleagris gallopavo
TCTTTGCCTTTACCAGACTCCAGACTGCATGCTTCACTGATAAAAAAATGGCTAATCAAACGTCTCCAAAGCATACATAAGAAACAGAACAAGGAGATACGTGAAAAGTTGCTTGAAGGAACTAAAAAACCTTTTTAGTAGCTTTGTATATTTATCATACACCTCCATTCCTTCATTCAGTACATTTATTGTATCCTGTCCCTGTAGACCACATTTTCATTTCTAGGGCACTTCAGTAGTTATCAACCAAGAAATCATGCAACTCAGGCATCACTTACTCTACAAAAAAAAAAGTACTATCGGACAACCTCTTGAAACAGATAAAAATCACAGATGCTGAAAGAACTGTAGATATAGCTGTTGTTTTTTGCTCCCCACAAGTAACTGCACTGAAATTGTTTTCTTCAAAATACAGCCACCTCCTCTGAAATCTTTAAAGGCTTAATTCTCTACTGTATTCACTTCTAATGATAATCCAAGAAAAAAAATAACCTAAAAATAGAATTGCTAAGCTGAATTAAAAGAACCAGTACATAATTT
>NW_011092238.1:0-584 GCF_000146605.3 Meleagris gallopavo
TTAACTTTAGAAAGACTACAAGAGGTAAAGAAATGTGAAATTTTCAGTTCTACTTGCCTTATTTAAATCTTCCTCTTTTATATTTGATCTTTCTAATCAGCATTTGTGCACACTAAAACAATGAATTACATTAGTAAAGATAAACACAGATATTAATATTCATGTCAGAAATAGCTAAACTAGGAAAAATGCTGCTTTAGAATTGACAAAATGAAATCTTTCAAAGAATTAATAACAGAAGGTAAAGACTTCTTTATTTTTGCAGTTGTCTTTTTCCCACAATTCAAAACATTTACCAATTTAC
Organism: Meleagris gallopavo; assembly: GCF_000146605.3. NCBI lineage: Eukaryota > Metazoa > Chordata > Aves > Galliformes > Phasianidae > Meleagris > Meleagris gallopavo. The sequence goes on from NW_011092238.1 coordinate 305, forward strand.
AAATGTTTTGAATACCTTGAATCTTCCATAAATAAACTTGTTCTAAATTACACAGTTGAAGTTATACTTTTCAGAAACATTCTCCTGTGTCTGAGGAATGTCTCAGAACGTAAATTATACAGATTACTATTTAATATCTTAAAGAAAAAATGGCAAATGCACACTTTGCTGTAAAAAAAAAAAAAAAGCAAAAAACAAAACAAAAACAAAAATACCAAGTAACTCTGTATTTCCTGTCTTTCTCTTGGTAATTCAAGAAACTACATATTCCCCTCACTGG
>NW_011092239.1:0-481 GCF_000146605.3 Meleagris gallopavo
CACTGTTCATCTTTTTAACTTATTTAATATATTTAAAAATTGTTTGAATGAAAGAGAGAGTAAAAAATCTAGCTTTGTGTTTAGGACACCCTGAGCTAGTCTGAATGTTTAATCACAGATCCAAAGTGGAGCAGAATTAAGATGAGAATTTAAGGTGGAAGCAAAACGTGTCTTAGAAAGGGAGTTGATAAACCTACACCATCCTATATTTAATTAGCATTCCCTTTGCAAACAGTGTAACAGATTTATTTTTTTTTTTTCTGTACAAGGTAATGAGAATTATATGAAGCTATTACTGAAGTTTACTTAACCTATTTTTTTTTTAATTAAATCTATTCATGCCTCAACTAAGGCATGCTTATTTTTTGTAAACTCACATACAAGGATATGGATGTCTCAATCCTAACGTATATCCTCAGATACCTTGATGTGTATGTTCTGAAAAAAATAAATGTTGTGGGTAAGGCACATAGCACAGACC
>NW_011092240.1:0-2052 GCF_000146605.3 Meleagris gallopavo
GCACAGCTGTTCAGAGCTAGTTTTCCACATGGTTTCTAGTAGTTAAGATGGACAAAGCAATGCTCTTACCTTGGTTGTTTCTCCATTCAGTGCAATCTTCTGTGATCAGAATGGTGTGAGCAACCACACACAGCTGATGCTGTGGGGAACAGAAAGATACTGGCAGAGAGAGCTTGGGTAGGGAAAAGAACTGGAAATCAGATACAGGGAAAGGAGCAAAGATGATGGAAAGAGAAAGTGCAATGAAAAAGGAGTGAAGGAAAATGCAAGGAGACAATGTGGGGTGCCCAACCCAGAGGAGGTGCAACTCCTAATGGGGAGAGTTACATCCACATTGGCTTTGTTTGTGCAGCAGGGGAGACATGGTGTGTGTTTGTTTTGGAGTTGTAACTGCAGAGAATTATGTGCTGCCAAAGTTGCTTAAGAAACTGGAAATGGAGTGCCTGTGAGCTCTCTTCTGTATCTGCAATCTAAGCAATTTGTTGCCACTGTGCTGGGATTTGATCTCCAGAAATAAGACAGAGAACACAGGGGAGCAAAAGGGGATTAGTGCAAGAGCCTTTCTTGCCTCTGTCTCTGCTGCTGTGATTGCTTTTCCTTCTCAATAACTGTCTCTTTCCCACTAGTGGCTCTCAGTTCTCTCTCTCATGTGGCAACATCTTCTTGGCTCATCCTAGCCTGAATGTTTTTCTTTTTGGAGCGCTCCTCTGAAAAGGTGTACCCTGGCTGACAAGCACCTGATTTTTAATCCCCATCTACCTCTAGGCAGTTTGCTGTTCAGCTTTGCTCCGCTGTGAGCTCAGGTGGCCTGTGACAGGAATGGGAGCTGGGGACAGCATCTCTTGTCTTTTCCTATTACTCAGACCTCTCTGGTTTTAGAAAGAAGGCAGAGGTTTTTGTCTTCCTTGTAACGAGTGGATTGGCCTCTAAAGACTTGATTTTCCCCTTTCTGAATACCCTTTACAGCATTTTTATGTGCCCTGCTTCTTTCCCAGAATTGCTCCACTGCCTGCAGCAGTGGTGGCCCCAGCTGCTGGTCCTACAGATAGGAGAGGGAAAATGTGATCCCAGCAAGGAACTGCCTCCCAGATTAGCTCTAAGAATTTCTTTTGTCACAAGAGATGTGCGTGGGGCTTAGAAGATACTGTTAACTACTCTTATCTATTGAAAGTGGCTGGAGGCTCAATTTATTTCATGCTCTTCATTGAGCAACACTAATAGCAGTGTAATTTATGTAGAAGGAGGTGGATAATGAGTAAGTTAGAGGACCTTGCAAAGATTCTTAATGTATTTGGTTTGTTTTTAGGGGCTGCAGTACCATGGGCACATTGTGAGGTTATTCCACAACCATGGAAATGTGAAGTCTTAACCCTGTGCTCTGAAGCCATGGTTTCCTATGAGGGACTAGCTCTCACTTAATGGGTCTGCCACTAGAATCCTTTGCCTCTGCTGTCCCTCTGCCTTCTTTCCGCCTGGCGACTCCAGCTGGGCTCTCCATTTTGTTGTTTACACCCCAGAACCTAACCCTGTGTTTTCAAGAGCAGAATGAGAATTGGTTGTTATCTGATAAGAGATAAGGGACAGCTTGCTGAGGACTTGGTTCACCTGTTTTGTTGTTTTAACTGCTGGGGTCTGGACTGCACCATGGGAAACATCTTTGCCTGAAGGCCCCTCGCAGTGGTTTGGAGAGGCTGTGGAGTACAGCAGAGTCGCTGGCAGACCTAAATTGAGCCTAAGGTTTACCCTGCTTAGGGCAGCAGCAGAGGTTTCCCAGTTGTTGAATGGAATCAAAAACCTTCAAGAAGCAGACAAATTACCTGTAACAAGACTCCTGGAGTAGGAGGCTATATAACTAAGTGCTCGATTGTAGAGGCCTCACAGAGCAAAGGACACTGCCCAGGCTGTCACCTCAGCACAGGAGCTGGGAATGAGGAGGCAAGTTCCTCTTCACCTGGGTGCATGAGAAGCGCCCTCCATCTAAATTAGGACGTGGAAAAAGATGGTCCAGACTCACCTCCCCAGACTTGGGATAGACTCAGATTCTTACCCTAC
>NW_011092241.1:0-476 GCF_000146605.3 Meleagris gallopavo
AAAAAAAATATATATATACATATTACCTACTAAAATAGCTCGACATCCAGAAGGTAATGTATGTAGCAATAACTAACAAAGGTATTCATTACACTATCACTTCAAAGCACAGCTTTAACATGTTAGCAGCAGCCTTGTTACAGTTATGCCTTATCTGCATTAGCACTAAATACTCAAGCAACCTGCCGAAAAATGAACTGCAGTAATGCTTCAGTGGTAGGAGGATCAGAGGAAACCCAAAGAAAGATGTGAAGAACATATCTTTAGAGTCTTCCTAAATTTTCCATACAGAAGTGCAAAACAAGCTACAGTAAGAAATAAGATCCCCACAGAATTCATGTAGATGTGAGTTCTAAAACTGCATGCTAGGAACCAGAGGATTTGTTCATTATTAAATTTGTATTGTGTTTACCTGTGTAGTATGAGATTGAGGAATTTAATTGCATGCTATGTCCTTGCCCTCTGACCTTCTTTGT
>NW_011092242.1:0-385 GCF_000146605.3 Meleagris gallopavo
ACACCAGCCATTAGGCACGACCCCATTTCAAACATAAAGTGGCAAAAATCCCTTAAGAAAAATTAAACATCTATTCAAGCTGAGCTTTTAGGAATAGCTTACCGTTGATATAGTTGATTTCCAAATGTGGGGAAATGCACAATGTTTTTCCTATCCAGGAGGCCAGCAACTATGAGACTGTAAGAAAATGGATGATAAAAATGATTCCTTATCCTTTTTTTCCCCCCCAAAATGAAAGATCTGTGATTGCTTTTAATATTATTTTCCTTTTAGGCTAACAAGCTGACGGTGCAAATTCTTGTCCATTTACAGAAAGATCCACATTCCTCTGCACTAACCATCTTCTATTTTTTTTTTTTTTCCAAAATGTATTTGGAAATTCAAA
>NW_011092243.1:0-363 GCF_000146605.3 Meleagris gallopavo
GTCCACACTAAGAAAAAAAAAAAACCCAGAAAATAGTTGAACAGTGTCTGTACCTGAAGCCCACAAAACTATTAAATATTAAAAGCATATCTTCTTTAACCATATTATGAACTTCATAACTTTGACTCAAACTGTACAGTGATGAATAGCAATATTTTCCTAATGGATCATTAATGAAATATCATTCAATCTACCAAAATAGTAAATAAATAAATAACCATACAAGGTTTGGTTTTTGTTTGTTTGTTTAAATCAATAACATCAATTCTGTCTGAACTTTTGTATAGAAGACACATTCCAGTACTCATTTATCTTTCTTTTTTGATTTACACAAACTTAAAGGTTTTTTTTTTAATTAAATAA
>NW_011092244.1:0-356 GCF_000146605.3 Meleagris gallopavo
TAAGCTCTGAAAATGTGGCTAGTATCAGCCAACTGATAAAAAAAGACTGAGCCATTAGTAAGACATGGCAAAAAGAGTCTGAAAAATTGCAGGGGAAGGCTAGAATTGTTATTATTTAAATTCAGTAATGCTTTCTATGCATTTCAGCATTTGCTATAAGCTACAATTTTTCTATATTCCAGTATAAAAGAAAAACTAGTGGAGAATTTTTATCCATCTACTTTCCACAGCTGATCACATTCTCTCAAATATTAAAGAATAAGAAAGTTAAAGAGGATATCCTGTCATTTGAATATTATTACCAATTGTTAAATGACAAAAAGACATTACATTGAGCTTTAAGATGTCCCCAAAGA
>NW_011092245.1:0-399 GCF_000146605.3 Meleagris gallopavo
ATGTGTTCCAGGGTCTCACTACCCTCAGTTCTTACCTTTGCTTTCTGCAACTTCAGTGCTGCAGCTAGAGCCCTTGCTGGTGAAGACTTTCATAATCCTTATTTTACCAGCGAGAAATATCCCTCACTTCACAGACACTCCTTACTCATGTCATTGCTTTTGGGCAGTATATACATTTGGGGACAACTATTTCCAAGGATGAAGTACAGGAAGAGTAAAATTTCATAAAATAATCTCTGATTAACACCTTGAGACCTCAAAGAATCACAGCCACTGCCAATGAGCAAGACTGATGCTTTAGTTTCACACACACACACACAAGCTCAAATATCCCACTAGTTTTATGTTCTTGTTCCTCTTTTTCTTTTTAAATGTTTTAAGAAAAATATTAAAAACTTA
>NW_011092246.1:0-318 GCF_000146605.3 Meleagris gallopavo
AAAAAAAAAAAAAAAAGTCTTGAGGTCTTTCCATATACAAAACATCTTATTACAAAAATTATTATCAATCAGAAGGAATACAATAAAACTGTTTCTTTTCCTCCTTTAAGCTATCAGATTTAAATGGTTAAACAATAATAAATGATAAAATAATAAATAATAAATAATAATTTAAAAAAATTCTAAGCTACTTCTTAAGATCCTTCATTAAGTGGATGTATTAACTGAGTGATGATAATTGAGGATTTTTATACCATATCTAAGATTAGTTAATCATATTTGGCTGCAGTACAAAATCTAAAGGACTTAGCTAAAATT
>NW_011092247.1:0-312 GCF_000146605.3 Meleagris gallopavo
GCAGTATTTAACATTAATTATAATTCTGAGATGATTTCATATAAATCACCAAAAATCTGCTAGATAAAAGAAATAACACTTCTAGAAATCATGTTAATAATCACGTAAGACAGACAACACAGCAGGCTCACAAAGTATATTAATTTTTCAATAAAGTGTCTGAGTATATAGCAATACATATATTGTGCAAAAAATCATCTTCTTCAAACTTACCAGATTATATAAATTGCGTCTAATCTGTGGTATAACTCCAGGAAATGTAGGTTTTAGCAGTTCCTGATAGCTTGCAGGCCATGTAATGTAGCTGCGGTC
>NW_011092248.1:0-494 GCF_000146605.3 Meleagris gallopavo
ACCACTCAAATCACAAAACAACTTTGCAAGCTTTGGCTTTTTATGACAGAAAAGGTCTTTTCTTCTTTTCATACCTACTTACCGTCTCATCCCATGATGATAAAACCCCCCTATGGAGTTGAGGTAACTTTGCGTGCTCCCAGTGTGGACTTACAGATTTTCTTCTTTGGTTGTTTCGATCAGGAAAACCTGGCTGTACCTTGTTAAAGACATCCAAAATCCCACATGGTTTATCCAAACTTGTTCTTCATTCAAAGAAATAGCATCCTGTACAGTTTGCCAGCTGTATGGGAACTGTTGAGTCACAGCCTGAACCACTGGTTGATCACCTGAGACAAGGACTGAGTCAGCCATGGGAGCACAGATGAAGGCAATTCACCTGTGTGACTGGAAGGGATGGAGCCTGGCTGCACCTCTCCTAGACCCCATTTTAAGGGCTGATTGGCACTGGGGAAGGATCTCTTTCTGGAGATCCCTCCTTTTGGAGTTTTCTA
>NW_011092249.1:0-436 GCF_000146605.3 Meleagris gallopavo
CTGTGCACACAGCTACTCCCTTACAGAAGCTGTGCAATTGAAATAAAAGAACATTTGCAAGAAATTGTGTCAGACTGGGAAGAGACTGCTATTTTCTTCTGTTAATGTTGCACAGAAAATGATTTCCACTCCCATCTGGAGAACCCGAAGGACACCGTGGAGTCCAGAAGGGAGAGATTCAGGGGACCAAACAGGGAGGGGAAAGCAAGGTCTGGACAAGGAGTGATCCCATTCAGGTACAGTTTTATTTGCTCCTTGATTCAAGTGAAAATACCCATGGCTCTGTGTAGGACCAGCAACAAGGGCAGGTCAGTAACGCCTGCTCTGGCTGCTGCACTAGATGGGCCATAGACACTGCAGTGATGGGCACCATGGTGATTTTTGAGCCTCTCCCCCTGTAGCCCCTTGACAGGTCTGTGGGATTTCACTTGCTAGC
>NW_011092250.1:0-384 GCF_000146605.3 Meleagris gallopavo
TTAATATTTGGTAAAGTCTTGTAAAGTATTGCCTGGTTCTACGAGCAATAAATCAGTTACTGCCAAGATATCTCCAAATGGGTGGTTTAATTACAGCAATAGTATAAATGCACTGGAGGAACATGCATGTTGAGAATTTGTACAGAAGATATTGTCACAAAGTTCAACAATGGAAACATCTTTCATTTTTCCCCCTTCTTTTGGTCTATAATAAGTGTCCCTTTAGACAAAATGTTTTTCAAAGGTCTTAAATAATATAAATATGGATTAGTATGCTCACTGAGCACTGAGAGCCATTACTCGTACCAGGAGAATTAGGGCTCTCACAACATGAAATCATATAGAAACAGTGAAGCTGTACTGGTGTTTCTGATAACATCTCCT
>NW_011092251.1:0-379 GCF_000146605.3 Meleagris gallopavo
TTTTTAAATTCATGTGACAAGTAGTATATATTGAGGAGAAACAGCAGTGTGCTTACAGTTTCTTGCTGTTGGTTTTTGTGTTGTTTTTTTCTCTCTTTATACTTACCTGTTTACTACAGGTGCTGTGAAAGTGGAGCTGAACCCTCAGAAGGGAATATTTTCACCTCAGTTCCTCAGTTTGTTTCAGTACAAACATATCTACTGTGCTGAAACACTGAATGAGTAATTACAGCTCATCTTGAAATTAGAACATTAGAACTGTGGAGGAAGAAGGAGGAATGACAGACAGGTTAAAAAAAAAAGTGAAAGTGAGGGTAAGGCGAATTAATTTCTTGAAGACAGTATTGTCTCCAAACAGAAAGCAAAAATCAGGATAGTT
>NW_011092252.1:0-317 GCF_000146605.3 Meleagris gallopavo
ATTTATTTTTTATCATATTGTGTTAAGAAATAGTTCTTCATTTACTAGGGTTGAAAAAGCATCTAGAAACTATCTGAAAAAGGTGGGGGGTAGGGGGAAAGCATTGTGTGCCTTTTCATAAACAATTTTTATGGCACTTACTGACTTTGTATTCTTGTGACTTGTTCTTTGGCTAATTAGAATTTTAAATTCTTTTTTTTTTATTTTAACCTGAAGATAAAGTGAACTGAGTGAAGACGCTTTGAAAGTCATATCTTAAGACTTGAAGCTTTTGACAAGTGAGAACAAGTGCAGCAAAGAATTTAGGAGATATTTTT
>NW_011092253.1:0-493 GCF_000146605.3 Meleagris gallopavo
ATGCTACATTTAATCATATAAACTATGTGGCGCAATGCAGACAAGGGCCTCTGGCCCGTTGGAAAAGCGAGCGGAGCAGATTCCTGAGGGCCTGGTGGAGAACTGCGATCAGTGTGCATGCATGTGACAGAAAACAAGAGGATGCGTCCTGCTTCTGCACAGCACTCTGAGTAGGGGTGTGTGTTTGTGTGCATGCATGTGTATGATCTGCTGAATGCACATGAGAGAGCAAACTGAAAGGATCTTGTGCATGAGAACAAGAGTATGCAAGAAAAAAGGCAGAGTTCCACTGTGCATGGAAATAAGGAAAGGAGAGGTTCACAGAATCACAGAATCACAGAATTGTAGGGGTTGGAAGGGACCTCTAGAGATCATCGAGACCAACCCCCCTGCCAAAGCAGGTTCCCTACACCAGGTCGCACAGGTAGGCGTCCAGGCGAGACTTGAATATCTCCAGAGAAGGAGACTCCACAACCTCCCTGGGCAGCCTGTT
>NW_011092254.1:0-475 GCF_000146605.3 Meleagris gallopavo
TAACACAGGGAGTCAATTACCTATGTATATTTGTGAGAATCCTTTGTTTTTGGCTCAAAGCTTGCTTCCTGAGGTATTTTTGTGATAAGACTGTGACTGATTTGTTGAGGAGGCAAGTGATGGGTGCTACCGTGTGACAATCAACATCACTTTTGAGAACATCTGAAAGCTCCTTCCTCTAGAGCTGCTTGCCTTGGGAAGAGAGTGCTCAGGAGTGTTTACTGGCAGAAGATCTGGCCTGTGACTAAATAGCTCCAGCGTGGTATGGGAAAACTGGGGAATGATACCATCATGTCCTGTGAAAAACAGGATGCAGATGGGCATCCCTGCTCCCTCTTATCTGCTGGCAAGGCCAGGAAGGTAGGAACAAAGGAGTTTCTGCTGAGATCCCAGAGCCAGAAGCTGCCACTCCAAAGACAAGTGACTCGACCACTTTGAAAGCATTGAAAAGGGCCATCATCACCATGGTCGTCTT
>NW_011092255.1:0-408 GCF_000146605.3 Meleagris gallopavo
GCCAGGCTGGAGGGTGAGAGCATCGAAACTGACCAACTACAGGAGGCACCACAATTGATGTCAGTTGCCTCTCTAAGAGGACAGAAAATAAAATGAATCTTGACTCGGTTAGAACAGAAGAAAGAGAAGATGGGTAAAGTAGAGGAAGCAGTCAATATAAGAGAAGAGGAGGAAAGAGGTCCAGGGGAAGTGTCCCTGAGTCCAGGGAAGGGGTCCTCAATAAGACTGCGGTCACCAAAGCCTACAAGGGCAACAAGAAGTCCTAAAAGAGTAAGAGGTGAGCAAGACATCGTTACCATTGTTGATCGATCTCTGAAATGAATGAAATTGAAGTCTGAGAAAAGACTTTTCACGCACCCAAATGAGCCTATTGTCACCTGGTTACTTTGATGTAGGGACAATGGGGCC
>NW_011092256.1:0-308 GCF_000146605.3 Meleagris gallopavo
TTGCCTGAAATTCTGTACATCGGCCTCAGCTTATTTCAGGCAATCATGACTCTGTGGACATTTTTCATAAATTTACAAATATATATACATATATATACATATATACACGTATATGTGTATCAGCCTATGGGCTACATTTACCACTGCATTGTTCCAGCCACACAGAAGTATAATGCTTGGTTATTTTTAACAAAAAAAAAAAAAAAAAGAAAAATATTGGTATAAATTTGAAGTGACTTAGTGGTGGCTGCCACCATATCTATGCAAAAGCTCCTGAAGTAGGCAGGCATATAAATACAGCCTGCCTT
>NW_011092257.1:0-407 GCF_000146605.3 Meleagris gallopavo
GCTTTGACTTTTCTTTTGTATCCATTATGAGTCTAATTTGTCAAAATAAAATAAAGGTAAAATTTCAAAGCTGAAAAGGAGGGCACACCTGCCAAAGCATCTCACTAATTAGAAATAATTTTAAAAGAGGTTATTAAATACAATTTGCTCTGTCAATGAATTAGACTTAAACACTGAAAGTCCTTTCTCACGATTTTTTTCCCCAATCACAACTTCCTACATTGTCACAACCTAGGAATCCCAATGATTTGTTTTTGTAAGTGCATACATCTACAGGAGAAAAAAAAAAAAATTCAATTTATACTATTATTGCTCTGCTCTATCATTGTTTCACCACTGCCAACATAATGATAAATGGCCTGGAGTCAGAACGGTGTAAATAACATTTCTGCAACTTATTTTCATTT
>NW_011092258.1:0-387 GCF_000146605.3 Meleagris gallopavo
GGAGCAGGAGGTCCTGCGTCACCCTGCTGGGCACCCTATGTCTGTTGGGAGCTGCAGCGAGGCCCCCAGGTCTGGGGGGCTGCAGTGATCATTGTGCCCCATGGACCCCCCTCCTGGAGCTGCCCCACAGCTGTGCTGCATCACCTTCTTCTGTGCTGGGCTTTGGGAAGGGAGCTGATGGGAGCAGGCTGGGGGGGTCCTGGGGGGGCTGTGCTGCTCCATTGACCTGCCCTGGCAGGCAGCCATCCCAAATCACCCACCTCCATCTGCCCCGTGCTGTGCAGCACACTGCAGGGCCTGGCATCGTGGTGCAGCATGGGCTGCTGTGGTGTGGGGTGCTGCACCAGTGGGGTGCTGTGGGCACGGGGGTGCTGCACTATGGGGTGC
>NW_011092259.1:0-458 GCF_000146605.3 Meleagris gallopavo
AATTGATGAAGATGTTAAAGAGCATTGGTTGCAGTTATTACTCCTGAGGGAGACAGCTCTTCAGTGATCTTCATCCAGACACTGGACCTTGGCTTCAATGGGTATGATCTCATAACAAGTTCCTCATCCATCAAAGAGTCCACCCATCAAATCTATATCTTTGATCGTACTTTTATACCCTTCTTAAAGAAGAGTGTGATGTTGTCTTTTTTCCAGTCCCCAGAGACTTCACCTGACCACCACGACTTTTCAAATATAGATTGATGATTACACCAGCCATTTCCCTCAGGACTCTGGGATGCATCTCACTGGGACTCATAGACCTATGGATGTTCAGATTTCTCTGATGATCATGAAACCCGACCTTTGCTTACAGCAGAAGAGACATCGATCCTCCAGTTCCCACCTTCTGAACCATCTGCTTGAGGGCTGTGCATGGAGCAGTTGCTAGTGAAAAC
>NW_011092260.1:0-543 GCF_000146605.3 Meleagris gallopavo
AAAACAAAAAAAAAACTTGCAGCAAATCTGCCTGGAAACCTGCTTTTAACCATGACGCTCCAACAGGCCTGTGTCCTTCCCTTTGATGGTGGTAACAAGTTCTATGACATTGCCACTTTGAGTTCTTGCTTCATTAGATTGGGTGACTGTTTATTTGAAATTGTAATGAAATATTTACTTTATAGAGCTATAAGGATTAGCTGCGATAATTGAGTGAGGCTGATCTGGAGCTTTCAGCGTAATAGGGCCCCCTTGTTTGAATACAGAGTTCAGTGAGAATGAAGGAGCAAGAGAGTGTGTTTCTGCCTGTCACTTTCTCTCTACATGTTGCTTTTTCTTCTGGAGATAAGTGGGCCTAATGCTGAACAAATACTGGAAATCAGAAGCCACTGAGAATCATTCGCCTCTCGCTTTCCCATGGCAGCGTGATAGACGCCCAGTCAAAGAGCCCCCTCCTCTCCGCGAAGCAACAATTTTGTCACCACAAGCAAATCCAATTGAAAAGTCCCTCGGACGGAGGGGAGAGCTCCAGTTGTCAGGAGC
>NW_011092261.1:0-410 GCF_000146605.3 Meleagris gallopavo
AAGGAAGTTCTTCCAAGACCTTTTAAAAAAAAAAAAAAAACACCTACTTGTGTGCTGATCTACAATTACCAGCCTAAATCCTAGTTCAATGTTAAAGGATATATAAGTGCACATAAATTTAGAAGTGCAAAGACATTCATGAGGGCTTGGTAGCATTTGTCAATGAACTGCTTAGAATTTATACATCTACATATGCACAGCGAGTGTCTCTTGGCTACCACATTTCTCTGCAAAGACTGAGTGCTAGTGGAATTAAATTTATTACTTCCTTAATCTGAAACACTGAAAAATATAAAATATAGGATTCAGATTTCAACCAAGCAAGCATTCCAGCAATGTTTTGATTCGGGGGGAGTTAGGAGTTCTGGTAACACAGTTTTTCTATAAAAATCAAGCCCCTCCAAATCACA
>NW_011092262.1:0-393 GCF_000146605.3 Meleagris gallopavo
AAAAAAAAAAAAAGGAAAAGTATGACCTTGATAATTATTGCTTCAAGTCACAAAGTCTTTTAATGGAAGTTATTTTAAAAATGACCAACTTGTAAATATCTAACTAGATTTCCAAAACAGATAAAGCAACTTAAGGGAGTAAATAGATAGATAGATAGATAGATAGATAGATAGATAGATAGATAGATAGATAAAACAACTCTGGAATGGTTTAATAATTGCAATTTCAATACACTTTCTATATCATTATCCTTATTATTATGACACCTACTATGGATTGTTATCGTTTATGAGGATTAGAAAGATTATCATTTAGAAGATGCAATTATTAAAAGGAGGCTCGGGGGCGACCTTATTGCTCTCTGTAACTGAAGGGAGGTTGTAGTGAGCTGG
>NW_011092263.1:0-383 GCF_000146605.3 Meleagris gallopavo
AAAATAATAAAAAATGTAGTGAAGGCTAATATTTCAGATTACTCCTTAATAAAAATACTCTGACACAATCATTTTGCTGAACACTTGTGTGCAATGTTCTTTTTAACATGTTATTTATGGAAAATTGAGTAAGGACAGAACAGGTTTCTTGTTGCTATGTTTACATACACCTTCTCAAGATAAAGTACTGCAATAAAAAAGGCATACTAACCTAAGTGCAGTGTATAGATTTGAAAAGCCTCTGCTTTTGTATAAGTGATGAAAATAAATCAGAGCAATACCTACACAAAGCTACAGTTTGATATATGAAGAATCCTCATGGCTACGTGTTTATGGTACAATGAAATCTAGACCTCCAATCACACACAAAAAAAAAAAAAGCA
>NW_011092264.1:0-362 GCF_000146605.3 Meleagris gallopavo
ATTTGCCCTTTCTCCTTCTCTGCTGATTAGACTGCACTTCTGCAATGATGGTTCAGAAGTACTTTTCTAGTCAATATTTTCAATTCTAAAATACAGAAACTCCAAGAGGATGGAAACCTCTGTATTCAGTAGTCTTAATTCTTTAGTGATCTGCTGTCTTTCATCTTTTAGCACTTCTTTGTTCTCTACTGTGAAGTTATTAGAGGTTACTGCTGTATCAGGCTGTAATTTATTAAGGTTTAATAAATGATGAGTGTGTAGTTTATGAAGTTGTTAATGCATGGCTACATTGGATCAAGGGTCAGTAAGTTTATTTATAACAATGTTTTATAATGCTTTAAAACACTTTTTTTTTTTTTTTA
>NW_011092265.1:0-475 GCF_000146605.3 Meleagris gallopavo
AATCTAATTTCATTGCACTAGAGACTTAGCATTGGATCCAAAATTTTTATTGTAGTTTGCTGGAGTGGAAAAATCAAACAGTTCAGCTGATATGATCAATGTATATGTCTGATAGTACTTTTGCTATTTATACTGTCAATGTAAATATTAGAGCAATTTTACCTAGCAAATGCTGCAGTCAGGTATAGAAGGCACGATTCCACCCAAAGGGATGGAGTTACCCTGGAGTTCTGAGCAGGACTCAGAAGAGATAAAGTGTGATGCACAGGTATTAATCAGTATATACACACTGGGTGTGTATATAATGCCAGCAGGGAGTTAAGTCCCTCTGCAAAAATCAGAATCTCAGCAGGAGTTAAAGAAACAAAGCTTGAATCATACATGGAACTTGGCAACTTGGATGCTGATGTTTCTCAGCACATCATGCAGCAAGCCCCAGAGGCAGACATGAACAAGGTGGGAAGGACTGGGTCAG
>NW_011092266.1:0-338 GCF_000146605.3 Meleagris gallopavo
ATTTCTAAGCATCAGGAGAAAACATCCGGTACCACAAAAACCCAAGCAATTCCATTTCTTTTTATGATATTATTGCTTTCCAGCAAGTCATGAGGAACTTAAAAGTGATGATGAACTTAAGCATTGCTCATCATCTTAAAAATACTTGTTGGAATTAATTACATAGCCAGTGATGATTCCTTACAAATTTGCATTAATACTTGGAAGAATGTGGTGAGCAAACATTCTATTTTACTTTGTTCTTAACATCTGGTTTATTGGTTAGCAAGGCCTACATATCAGCCCTTATCAGGTACTGATTTTTTTTTTTTTTTATCTTAAACAGTTAACAGTTTTGG
>NW_011092267.1:0-308 GCF_000146605.3 Meleagris gallopavo
ATATATTTATTCTTACTTCTGTTAATTAAAAAAATTGATAACAATATGTTTTTGCCTTTTTTTAATGACTTAAAACAGTTATTGAGTAATACGCAAAGAAACACACTAATGGAACATTTTCTCCTGTGTTTCTCTTAACTTCCCCTTATGATAACATCTAGTTAGCACTCTGAAAGAAAAACAATGAGCTATGTTATTTAAATACTCTAAAATTAAATCTTATTCCTGCAGATGATATTTTTTCCAAAGTATTACAGATGAATCTTTAATAATGCAACAAACAGGGAAGACAAAAATCTTCCTGTATA
>NW_011092268.1:0-354 GCF_000146605.3 Meleagris gallopavo
CTCCCTATCAGCCTCCTCCTCTCCAGGGGGAGATGTGGACGCCTTCAGGCCCTTTTCTGTATCCTGCAGATATATATCCAAAGCATTTATCCCCAAGCCAATTTCTCTGGTTCTTTTACCAGGGGTGTCCAACCTGTTGTCTTGCTTGGGCTACACTGAGTGAAGAGAATCATAGACTGATTAAGGCTGGAAAAGACCTCTAGGATCATCTAGTCCAACCATCAACCCCTCTCCGCTGTGCCCACTAACCAAAAGGAACCGAAGAGGGATCGTTATGAATCATATACAAAATATAATTAATGTTTATGAACAACAAAACTTATTTTATTTTATATATATACTTATTTATTAAAA
>NW_011092269.1:0-369 GCF_000146605.3 Meleagris gallopavo
ATAATCAGTTGGAAAGAGGTACAGGGTTGGGCCATCCCTTTTTTTCATCTTATTTTCGTCACATTTTCATATGCTTGCTGCAAATGGGTAAAAAATCTCCTGGATTGATTGATCTGGAAGGGAAAGAGTCACCTGGGACTCTAAGGCCCCCAAATCTAGCTTTCCTCAGATATTATTATTCCCTTCTGGTAAATCAAAGGGTATTTTTGCATTATCACATCACAGAATCACAGAGTGATTTGGTTGGAAGTAGCATTTAAGATCATCTAGTTCCAATCCCCTTGCTGTTGGCAGGAAACCTCTCCCACTAGATCATGATGATGAAAGCACCATTCAGCTTAGCCTTGAATGTCTCCGGGGTGGAGGCAT
>NW_011092270.1:0-304 GCF_000146605.3 Meleagris gallopavo
CGGTCCTTGTTTGTACTGTCTGAGGTTTACTTGCTTGAGGTTTACTTGATCTCTGGCCAGGATTTGCATCTGACATCTTTGGAAGTGTTGTTGTCTGTTCAATTGCAGCGTTTCCCATTGTTTTGCTATTCTCTTTCTATCACTCTTTATATGTGCATAGACAGGGCTATGCGTGGAGACATCTTCCTGTGATTGCATCAGCTGGAAAGGCTGCTCTGTCCTTTCACATGTCTCCAGTTCATGGGTGTTGAAACCAATTTTTTTTTTCTAACAGTTAAAATTTCTCTGCTGTCCCCCCAGCACT
>NW_011092272.1:0-342 GCF_000146605.3 Meleagris gallopavo
CAGCCCTCCATTAAGGTCCCGATCCGGCAGCGTTACGCTGTGTTTACGCAGCGCGCCCAGCCCACCCCACGTCTGTTCTCTTCCACAGCCGTACGGCCCCGAAGTATTTCTGCCTATCACTTTAAGACCGCGGTCCTGGCACGTGGGGAAGGCAGACTTTCCGATTGGCTATGCCTCTCTGCGCGCTCCAACTCTCGCGCTCCGATTGGCTGCTTCAGCCCGATCCCGCCCATGCCGTGTGCCTCCAGGGGATGCTTCCCCTCACGGGCCAGTGCGCAAGCGCATGCGCCGTGCCCCATTCCTGGCGCCCGTTGACTCGCGGCCCCGTCTGCCCTCCCGCCA
>NW_011092273.1:0-483 GCF_000146605.3 Meleagris gallopavo
CAAGACAATTTCTCTTCATTCCACTTCACTGGCCCAGGCAAGCCAAAAGGTTGGAAACCCACATTCTAACAGATCATAACCTATTATCTCTGCAGACTAACAAGTTGGTTCAAGATGGAGAAGACTGTCTACGTATCCAGTGCATTGGTCTTCACTAACAATCTACCAGAAGATTCTGGAGATTGCATGAAAGATCTTCTCGGTTTAACTTCTTCCCTTTTTCTTCTTCTTCTTTTTTTTTTAATATCAAGACATGGAAAAAGAAGTGATAGTGTATTTAAGGTTTTGTCATAATATTTTAAACAAGGGAAAGTTGAAATTAAGTTTGAGAATGATTCATGAATCTAGTAGTTCAAAAGTAATTTGTTATGTAGTACTTCCCTCCTGCTTTTCTTCCTCCTTCTCCTTCTCTTCTTTCTCCTCCATCTTCTTCCTCTTATTTTTATTATTTTTTCTGTTTAATTAGAACTTTTCTGTATTGCT
>NW_011092274.1:0-361 GCF_000146605.3 Meleagris gallopavo
TGGTTTGGGAAAGATCTCACAGCTCAGTCCCAAAGGACTGTGGTCAAGAGTCAATGGCCAGTCTTGCATTTGGTATTTGAAATCTCGGAGAAGAGGAAAAGCAGAGAAGAGGAATGGTATACTACTACCTCTTATGCTGGCTCTGGCTGGAGACATCCCACCTCCACTACTCTTACCATTCTTAATTGACTTCCGTCACGGTTGTTCAGTCTTTCTACCTATTCCAGTTCACTTGGAGTTGGCTGATCCAACCTAAGCAGTTTGGTTTGAAATTAAGAAAAAATAAATAATCGGACTCCATGAATATAGAATATAGCTATCCATTTCTGTTATCTCTTGTGATAGATCCTGCACAAGCAAA
>NW_011092275.1:0-384 GCF_000146605.3 Meleagris gallopavo
GTGTACCCTCAGTAAGTTTGCTAATGGCACTTTGGCCACAATAACCGCATGCAGTGCTACAGGCTTGGGGCTGAGTGGCTGGATGACTGTGAAGAGGAAAGGGACCTGGGGGTGTTGGTTGATGCTCGGCTGAACATGAGTTGACAGTGTGCCCAGGTGGCCAAGAGGGCCAATGGCATCCTGGCAGCATTAGAAATAGTGTGGCCAGCAGGAGCAGGGAGGTGATCATCCCCTTGTACTCAGCACTGGAGAGGCTGCGTCTTGAGTATTGTGTTCAGTTTTGGGCCCCTCACTACAAGTAAGACATTGAGACCCTGGAACGTGTCCAGAGAAGAACAACAAAACTGGTGAGGGGTCTGGAGCACAAGTCTTATGAGGAGAGGC
>NW_011092276.1:0-404 GCF_000146605.3 Meleagris gallopavo
AATTAATATTTTCTCATAATGGCAATTAGTAACTGCTAGTAATTCAAATCACTTCACCTTCTAAATAGGTATATGGTTAATTCTGTTTTTATTTACTTGTTTTTTTAAATTTTTTACCAATTTTTAACTGCAGTATTTTTCTGTCTAAACTGGGAGAAGAAGGTATGCTGTTGGAGAGGGGGAATAACAAAAATAAAAGAGGAATAATAAGATAAGATATCCTACATAGGACATGGAACTACATTTCTTTAGGAGAAATTAAGATGGGGTACTGAGCGTGTCTCCAAAACAGATAAGTATATTCAGGTGATTTGGGGTTTCAGTGTCAAGAGTGGGGTCTATGCTGTTCCAAGAAGAGTCTTTAATCTGCAAGGTCAATTCCTCTGGCCATTTAGTGTACCTGC
>NW_011092277.1:0-324 GCF_000146605.3 Meleagris gallopavo
GACAGGCTGGAGTAGCGGGGCCGCGAAAACCTAACGAGGCTCAGTGAGGCCAAGTGCAGGGAGCTGCCTCGGGTCGGGGCAATGCCAGGTACGGATGCAGGCTGGGGGAAGATGTCCTGGAGAGCAGCCCTGCGGAGAAGGAGTTGGGGGTCCTGGCGGACGAGAAGCCGGACACGAGGCGGCAGTGTGCGCTCGCAGCCCGGAAGGCCGACTGTGTTCCGGGCTGCATTAAAAAGGGGTGGCAGCAGGGACAGGGAGGCTCCATCAGCGGCTCCGAGCAGCGCACACAGCGCAGCGCTGCGCTCCGCTAACGGCGCTCGGCGG
>NW_011092278.1:0-479 GCF_000146605.3 Meleagris gallopavo
ATTGTGCAGAAGAGAGGTCTGTACACAGGGAAGAAGTGAGCACAGAGCCCCAGATCTAACAGAAATTTTCTCTTGACATCTTGAGATCACATTTGCTGCTTTTTTCCCCCCTTTTATTCTTCCCCTGTTTCAGAGCTTGTTTATTCCATTAGAAATGTGTTAAACACAAGATTACAATAACTGAAAACACTAAGGGGAATCTCTTTTCAGATTAGAGTATCTCTACCTCATAGTGTTTCACTGGTTGTTGTTTTTCTTAGATTAAAAGTGCATATTTTGTGGTAGTTTCTATACTCTATTACTGAAGTGCTTTCTTAGTCAACTTATCTAAAGGATTTAATACTTATGCAATAAATTATAGTGTTTTTTTTTCATATCATAGAATCACAAAATGGCAAGGGTTGGAAGGGACCTCAAGGATTACGAATCTCCAACCCCCCCTGCCACATGCAGGATCACCAACCTCCACATTAATACTA
>NW_011092279.1:0-419 GCF_000146605.3 Meleagris gallopavo
GCAACTAAAATGCATAGATCAGTTTCAGGCACTATAATCTTTATTTCTCTGTGGAAACAGTTTCACTTTATGTATTTTGATTAAATTTACTGCCAGGACAAAAAATATCTCCACAGCTATTTATCTATCTACCTATCTATTTATTTATTTATTACCTTTTTACCCATGCTATTAAGCAGCTGTGCTCTCAGTTTTTCAGATGAAGTCCTAAGTATAACATACAAAGCTTGCTTAAAATTGTAAAACCTAAAAATCGGAAATCTAGAAAAAAATTCATAGAAATTGAGGAAAAAGCAGAGCGCTTATATTAAGTCTGCACAAGGAAGCGTATCTGACATGTGGAGGGTGTGTAGCACATGTTGTGTCAACTCATGAGAGTGAATGTACAAAGATCTGAGATAGAGTACTCTGGCACGAAA
>NW_011092280.1:0-489 GCF_000146605.3 Meleagris gallopavo
TTTTTGTGGTCCTCTATGAAAAGAGCTTATAGAGGTGCATTAGTGCTCAAGAAAAGTCCTTCTAGCATCTTTATATAAAAAATTTAAAAAAAGAAGTGCTTGTGAGGGTGGTGAGACATTGGAACAAGTTGACCAGAGAGATTGTGAATGCCCCAGTCCCTGGAAGCATTCAGGGTCAGGCTGGATGGGGCTCTGAGCAGCCTGGTCTAGAGGGAGGTGTCCCTGCCTTTAGCAGGGAGTTGGAACGGGATGATCTTAAAGGTCCCTTCCAACTTAAACCATTTGATGATTATAGCTGACACTAATGATTTTTGTTGCCTTCATTCTTACATGCTCAACTTCTGAAACCAGAGGTGAAGACTGTCAGTGTTGAGAGAATCATAGACACAGAGGTGTTGATTTCTCTCATCTCCAGTGTGCCTTTGTTGCTGGGGTACCAAACTGAGCACGGGCCTTCTCTTAGCAAGGGATGCTGGCACAGCACCAGGC
>NW_011092281.1:0-493 GCF_000146605.3 Meleagris gallopavo
GTGACTTAGTTGAAGTTCTGCTGAGAAGAATTCAAGTTGTGCACGCTCCACAGAGCTCAGATTAAGTTTATAATTATTTTTCCTTCATTCTTACATTTTTAGGCTGACTTGTTGCTTCCACTCCACTTTTCCTGCCTACATAAAAACATTATTTTTGAAAGTTCCAGAGCACCTTACATATAAACCTAAGTTCCCTTCAAAGAGAGTTTTATATTCAAATCTATTGACTTGGAGGGAACTGTTCATGCCCGTAAGTTATGCCTTGGCATGATCTTGGCACTTCCGGAAGATCTGTCCAGAAACAAGAGACCCTATGTCCCCAAAGGTCTGTCCATCTCTGTCTTCCTTATGAAGCCTGAACCTTGTGTTAGGCACATTTCTTGCTCCAAAACTTTACAATTAGCGAGCAAAATCCTGACAGTGTGAACAGCAATGATGAAAGCTATTTTGCACTACAGTGGGGTGTTTTCCTGCTCACCAGGATCTCTTATTT
>NW_011092282.1:0-500 GCF_000146605.3 Meleagris gallopavo
ATGATTTTCTAAAGCATCAGAGTTTATAACAAAATTCTTTTTGAGCAAAAAGTTGTGTTTTTGGCTTTTTAAAAGAATTTATTTGCTTCTTCTATGAGTAATGTTATGTTAATTTCATTGCAAGATTAATATTTTCATAAATTACCAACTCCATTTAAACAAATCTGTAGTTTAGAAGTAAACAAAGTCTTCAGTAAAGATCATCATGAAGGGTAGAAATAGAAGTAGATTTTGATCTTCCATATTAATATTTTATGGTGATTAACATTATATGGCAATCATAACTAAGTTATAGATATTAAGTCTTCTAGGTAACTAATCTCAACTGAATTCCAAAGTTTTCTAAACGCACTTTGGTTTTAGACTTCAATTGCTGTATTAGAAATTGGGTGCTTATTTTATTAGACAAAGCTGAAAATATCACTGTATGTATATGTTGTGTAGTTTGATTCCTGTTACTCTTCCATAATGCAGAAAGTTGCATGTTGTTATAAATAATT
>NW_011092283.1:0-537 GCF_000146605.3 Meleagris gallopavo
AGAATGCAAATGATGTCCTGGGCTCCATCAGAAGAGGGCACAGGAAGGTGACTGTCCTCTCTACTCTGCTCTTGTGAGGCCCCATTTAGAGTATTGTGTCCAGGTCTGCAGCTCCCAGTACAAGAAAGACAGGGAGATGTTGGAGAGGGTCCAGAGGAGGGCCACAAAGATGATCAGGGGACTGGAGTACCTCCCCTATGAAGACAGGCTGAGGGAGCTGGGCTTGCTCAGCCTGGAGAAAAGAAGGCTGCGGGGTGACCTCATTGCAGCCTTTCAGTACCTAAAGGGAGCCTAGAAATAGGAAGGGAGTCAACTCTTTGAAAGGGTAGATAACAGCAGGACAAGGGGAAATGGTTTTAAGTTGAGGGAAGGAGGATTTAGGTTGGATGTCATGGGGAAATTCTTTACTGTGAGAACAGTGAGGTGCTGGACCAGGATGCTCCGTCCCTGAAGGTGTTCAAGGCCAGATCGGATGGGGCCCTGGGCAAACTGATCTAGTATTAAATGGGGATGTTAGTGGTACTGCATGTGGCTGGG
>NW_011092284.1:0-486 GCF_000146605.3 Meleagris gallopavo
TTTTGATCAATTTATTACCAATAGCAGTACTCTTTTAAAAGTTCTAATGTCTCAGACTCAGTTTTTAATTTTGTTCTTCTTTGTCACTGCATCTTCAGAAATATCCTTCACACAGACTGCAAAGACACATAGAAAAGTAAACAAAGCCTTCATAAAGACAAGTAGAGCATGTGAAAGTATGCAACATTTCATGTTGTAAAAATGTAATGCTTGGGCAATTTTTGAGTGAGGTTCATAATTTAATACACTGTTTCAGGGTTATCTTTAATAGCAATAGTAAAGGTATTAATGGAATGGCATATCGAAATCAAATACGACAGCTTTTAAAAGCAACTTTAACTGATGAGTTCTTCTGGCTGCACAATATTTGCTGAATCCACTACTGTGGCTGTCAAGTGACAGACCCTATGATTACTCTGCAAATACTGCTAGATCTTGAGAGCACTAATACCATTGTGTATGCCTATGTCTATATGCAGACCATTT
>NW_011092285.1:0-488 GCF_000146605.3 Meleagris gallopavo
AAAGCAAAGGGAAATGGCTTCAAACTTAAAGAGGATAGATTTAGCTTAGACATAAGGAAAAATTTACAGTGAGGATGGTGAGACACTAGAACAGGTTACCTAGTACTGTGATTGATGCCACATCCCTGGAGACTTTCAAGGTGATGATGGATAAGGCAACCTGATCTAGTTGTGATGACTCTGTTCACTGCAGGGAAGTTAGGCTAGATGTCCTTCAGAGGTCCCTTCCAACTCTAAGGAGTCTATGATTCCATGATTCTGTGATTGAAATATGAATCTAAAATTATTATTATAAAATATTCAGTCATCTCATATCCTGTATTTGCAAAATTTCATTGTGTGTATCTTTAAGAACTGCTAAAAACCCCCGATATATACATACATACATATATATATATACATATACATATATATATATATGTTGTATTATCTTGTTTTCTTTGTTGTAGTCTATTTTTATTCTAGGATCATCATACATGTCGATCTGT
>NW_011092286.1:0-490 GCF_000146605.3 Meleagris gallopavo
GGTGAGGCCTTTCCACCTTTCAGACATTCTCTCTCATTATATTTCTTTTATTAGCTTCAATTCTAATTATATTATATTATAGTGTGTTATCTTGCATTCCAATAACATACTTAGTAAATTAGTTTGTTTCTCCTCAGATCATTGCTGCTGTTTTTAATTATTTTGGGGTCTCCTGTTTCCCCTTTCCGGAGGCGTGGAATCCGAGGATCCCTCCTGTAAAGAGACACCAAAGGATGTCTCAAAGCTTGCTGGGGACACAGATGAACAAGTCCAAGCAAGTCCTGGGCAAGGGTTGAGAAATCCTTTGAGGGACACTGATGGACAAGGCCAGGGGCAATGAGAGAGAGAGATAAGCCGCAGATTAATGGCCAGGAAGCAGTCTTTTGTGTGGACTTATTTCAAGGAAGATGGTCATCTCAGGAGGTGCTGCACATGACTCTTACCCAAATGCCCAGGAATGCCACGCTGGCAGAAGAAGGATAAAAAAAGG
>NW_011092287.1:0-510 GCF_000146605.3 Meleagris gallopavo
GGCACGACTATTTTATCTGCCTGCTCATCTGCTTTTTGTTTTTTAAACCCACCATGAATATAATGGACCCGATCAAGCTCTCCATCACTGCAGTGAAAAACAGGGAGCAATGACAACACAGTCACTGAGGCTGCCACTGAGCAAAACACTCCAAAACAGAAATCAGTCCTCCCTCTCTTTCTGTTTTGGGTGGAAGTAGACCTCACCAGGAGGTTACTAACTGCTTACTTCCCAGCACAGGGGAAAATCACAGATGGTAGTGGAGCTGGCTGGCAGGCGTGCAGCCCACAAAAACAGGACCTCTTGCTCTCCAGCAGAACACACTTATCTCTGCAAAGCCTTTGTTTAAAAATCCCAGCTGAAAACACATGTGGATGACAAGCGTTTACAAGTAATTTAACCTAAAATTCATCACGGAGTTTGTTAGTCTTTGCTGGAAGCAATGTTTGGCACCCACCTCGAGCCCCTGCAGCCTTCAGCAGTGGGCACTCCCAATAACACGATGCGGAG
>NW_011092288.1:0-378 GCF_000146605.3 Meleagris gallopavo
TTTCTACTGGGTAAAGATGAATGGAGACTCAAGATCTTAAATGTTAAAGACAAAATTTAAATAGTCATGCTAGAAAAAAAAAAAAGAATCTACTCCAATAACTTCTGTACTAACTTATACTGAGTTGCTGATACATAATTGGTAGAACCTTCAATTCATTTGCTAATGGAGCGAATATCTTTACAGTTATCCTTTCAGTAGAACTGAGAATATGAGAATGAGAGGAATCTGTAAGGTGTATAGAGTTTGAACCACAAAAGTGATAGTAAATCAGGAGTAGACAACTCAGAATAACTGGAAAGCCACTTCAGAAGAAAAAACTAGTTATCTATATTAGGCTACATATGTCTTCTGTGGAAATTAAACTTGTAAAAATGT
>NW_011092289.1:0-1104 GCF_000146605.3 Meleagris gallopavo
AGGGAATGAATGACTCAAAGGAGAACACTCATTGGAGACTCTCTGTTACCCTCAGGAGTTTAGATTCTTTATTTTCCTCATCTTTCAAAAATAAACTCTCAAATAGTGAAATTCTCTGCTAGTATTTCTACTAGAAGTCTGCACACTCAACTTCTCTGTAGCCCAAATATACAGCACTTAACATGGAAAAACAGTTAGGCATCTAACTCACAGGTGTACTTTCTAAGCAAATGTTTTCCTCTGTTTGAGTAGGATTGGTATTTGACTTTCGTGAATAGCAATACAACAGGCATCCACTGGAATGATTTCCTAACCATGCCTGGTAGCACTCACCCCTTTCTGTCTACATGAACATAGCACTGAAGAAGATATGAAGATATTCCCCAGCATATAAAAGAAAAATTACACTCCAGTCTTTGACTCATCCACCGTTCTAGGAGCTAACCCACCAATTCAGTATAGTAATATCCAGCTTACTGAATAACTGTCTGACAGGTTCTCACACCAGAATCACCAAATGCTTGAACTCTAACCTCTCAAACACTGTTTATTATACCTGCTCAGTAACTATCACAGAAGTTTGGAGAAGACAAATATAATTAAGAAAAATCCCATAGCATCATAGCTGATAAAGCTCCAGTGTGTGGATTTTTCCAAAGAAATCAAAGTAAATCCAGTATAAAAGATGCAATGGACATGACATTGTCATTTTACAGTAAGTTTCGGTACACAGTTGTAGAAGACCTCCGGTTTCACTGGTCACAACAAGATCAGTTCAAAATGGCTAGGAGAGATATGTGCTTTGGTTTTTCAGTGTTTTGTCTCCTGCAAAAATGCAGTTTCTTGTTGATAATGTGCTTTCCCGATTGATCAACTTAACATTAGGCTTCTTTTGAGACTTGAGAAGAAAATCCCTTAGCTTTGCTTAGCCAAGGGCAAACTGAAACTTATAACCAATCCTGAAAGAGCTATCAGTTCATGCTTTAAGTTCTCTAAGTCAATTGCTCATGAGACGCAAGCTTTAGGATCAAATCCTAAGAGAACTCTAGTATCCTTCTTTATTCATCCCAGGAACATGGTCTTGCATGTGAAGAACAGAGAAGA
>NW_011092290.1:0-707 GCF_000146605.3 Meleagris gallopavo
AGATGCTCAGCACAAAGTGAAATGAGGATGGAGGTGCGGGATGAGGATGGATGTATGAGATGAAGATGGAGGTATGGGATGAAGATGGAGCCACAGACGAGGATGAGGATGGCAGCACAGATGAAGATGGAGACGTGAGATCCAGAGATGAGCACAGGATGAGGACAGAGGTGTGGGATGAGGATGGAGGCACAGGATGAGGATGGAAGCACAGAGTGGGTGTAGGTGCTGATGAGGATGAGGATGGAGGCACAGATGAGGATGAAGGTGTGGAATGAGGATGAAGGCACGGATGAAGATGGAGGCACAGCTGAGGGTGGCGGCACAGATGAGGATGAGGATGGAGGAACAGGATGAGGATAGAGGCATAGAGTGGATGGAGGTGCAGATGAGGATGAGGATGAAGATGAAGGCACAGATGAGGGTGGAGGCACAAGATGAGGATGAGGGTGGAGGAGCATATGAAGATGAGGATGGAGGCACAGCTGAGGATGGAGGTGCAGAGGAGGATGGAGGTGTGGGATGAGGATGAAGGCACAGACGAGGATGAAGGCACAAGATGGGGATGAGGATGGAGGTATGGGATGAGAATAAAGGCACAAGATGAGGATGACGATGAGGATAAGGATGGAGGTGTGGGATGAAGATGAGGATGGAGGCTTGGGATGAGGATGAGGATGGAGGTGTGGGATGAGGATGAAGGCACA
>NW_011092291.1:0-475 GCF_000146605.3 Meleagris gallopavo
TATGATGAAGTACTATATTGGTAGATAAATTTACATCAATATCAGTAAAAAAAAACAAGGCCTGGACATAGGTCAAAACATTGCAAAGTATTATCAATGTTGTCAGTTTTTAGCATAGTCTCTGATGGATCTATCTTTCAAATAACATCCGTACAATGTTTTGAGGATCAGCACGGTGTCATGAGACAAAATAATTGAAAGCCCGTAGTAAATCTGGATATGTGTGTGTATATAAGATCCATCAGAATTAATTTTTATCCTGTTTGATTATTTCCCTCCCTCACTCACTCATTCACTCTCCCACAGCAATACATTCACTGAAACTTTACAACCTCCTGCTGCTTTGGGAAGGTCAGGCAGAAAGTCGTGTTAGTTCTCTCAATGCAGTTGCTCACAGTTGGCAGTCTCAGGCGTCAGTGATCAGGGTCAGACATTTGTCTTCGTGTTTCTCTCTCATCTTCAGGATCACCTCCAA
>NW_011092292.1:0-405 GCF_000146605.3 Meleagris gallopavo
TACACCGATGTCCTACAGATGTTTGTTCTTTTTTTCTTTCTTTCTATTTTTTTTTCTTTTCTTTTTTTCATTCAGCTTTTCATTTGATTTGTATACAGCTATTTCTCGTTCTTGAAATATGTTCAGTCAATATATGGAAACTGAAAGTCTGGGAAATGCACATGCTTATATCAGTGCATTGCGATATGTAGTGCATATAATGGGATAGAGCAAAATTCCCAGTTTTTCTAGTTAAAGAAGGAACCTATCACTCACCACACTAACTCCAGAAAGGTTTCTGCTTCTTTTTAAGACATTCTGTGTAAAAGTTGACAGTGTTTCAGTATATAACTACATATGGGTCCTGCACTTTGGCTACAAAAACCCCATGCAGCGTTATAGGCTTGGGGATGAGTGGCTGGATGA
>NW_011092293.1:0-407 GCF_000146605.3 Meleagris gallopavo
TATTTTATTTTATTTTATTTTATTTTATTTTCCCTTTAATTCTTGAAGAAAAATGTGGGCCTTTTGTTTTGGAAACAAAGACTAGCTGTCCTATTTCAGGCAGCTCCTCGTGATTTGAAGAATCAGATATGTCTTTTTTTCTGTTGCAAATATAGTGGCTAACATCACTGTTCCCATACATCATCCAATTTTAGACTTCTGTCTTTAGCACTGGGTTCTCTGTCCATTCAGAAAGAAATTCAGTGCACGTATCTGTGAAACCTAAAGACATACAGTGTAAATATTTTCTAGTTGCTGTGACATGAATAGTTTCTGAGCTGTGTCAGTCCTGTGTAACATGAGTTGCTACTAATTCTCTACTTCATTGTCACGAGGAAACATCTAAAATTAAAAATAATAATAATGAA
>NW_011092294.1:0-478 GCF_000146605.3 Meleagris gallopavo
TACTGTTGACATACTTAAAAAAAAAAAGAAAACAACCACCTTTCTTGTTATCCTTTACCTCCTTTTCCAGATTAAATTCCAAATGGGCCTTAGCTTTCCTCATTGCAGCCCTACAGGCCCTGACAAGATTTGCAGATTCTTCTCAAGTGGACAGGCCATCTTGCCACATTTCATGGACCTTTTTCTTCGTTTGGAATCTATGCATGAGTTCCTTGCTTGTCCACACAGGTCTCCTGCCACTTCTCCCTGATTTCTTACTCTTAGGGATGCATTGATCTTGAGCTTGAAAGAAGTGGTGTCTGAGTGTCAAGCAACTCACATAGGCTCCCTTTTCTTCCAACACTCTAACTCATGGGATACTTCCAAATAGGTTCCTGAACAGGTCAAAATTTACTCTCCAGAGGTCCAGGATTGCAATCCTACTTATTTCTTTGTTTCTTCCACACATGGTCCTGAACTCCACCATCTCATGATCTCT
>NW_011092295.1:0-434 GCF_000146605.3 Meleagris gallopavo
AAAGCCAGGACAGGACATTTATCTCTACCTGATTAAATCTACATGGAAGATCTAACTCCTTTCTGGAAGTGGTAGAACAAGCTAGTATAGAGGAAACAAAGACCTGAAAACTTTACACTTGTTAGGACAGTCTTAAAACCTTAGTGAGGGATTTATCATTCTTTTTGCTACAGCTTCTACTATGAACCCACAACCTCTTGAGCATGGTATGTGCACCCATGAGCACTGTTAGTTTTCAAAAGTTTCTCAGAAGGGCATGAATCATAAAATCTCCAAAAGGATGTACCAGAGCATAGAAAAATAAAGTAGCTCCTTGGATGTATTTTATCCAGTAGCATAGATAGGACGTGTCTCTACTGGGGATGAATAGCAAAAAAACAAACAACCAATCAGCCAACAGAATGAACTGAAAACTACCACAATAGTGTAGTCAC
>NW_011092296.1:0-356 GCF_000146605.3 Meleagris gallopavo
CAAATAGGATCTACAAAGCTCTCCATCTCCCTTCCTTTTAAATACCAATGAAGTGGAGAACATAGCAGGGAGGAGTTTATTCATTCAATCAGTTCAGTCAG
This sequence comes from Meleagris gallopavo, assembly GCF_000146605.3. Taxonomy (NCBI): domain Eukaryota; kingdom Metazoa; phylum Chordata; class Aves; order Galliformes; family Phasianidae; genus Meleagris; species Meleagris gallopavo. The sequence goes on from NW_011092296.1 coordinate 102, forward strand.
TCTTGTTTTACTTCTGTGGTGCCCTTCATGCAGAATGATCACAAGAAACTTCACTTAAACTAAATTCAAACACCAAACTACAGCAGAAGGAAAGCAGAATAAAACAAATCAGTCTAGTCAAGACAAAGGCTTAAAATAGGGCCAAAGGCCCTATTAACTTTAAAAAGCTTATAGTGTCTCTGTGTGTATGCACTTGCAAGCATAAGAGAGAAATTATATACATACACATGAAAAAAAAAAAAAAAAGTACTTAGC
>NW_011092297.1:0-334 GCF_000146605.3 Meleagris gallopavo
AAGCACCAAGTGCCTCGCACAGAAATACCTGGATCAGGGTTTTAATTCCTGTACGTCTAACACGATCTATTCTGAATTTTTTTTTTTCTCCCAGGAAAGCTCAGCTGCCAACAAAGTAGGGGAGCTAACATAGCTTGTTACACAGCGTATCTAGGCTTCAGTCATGGCATTGATTGTGGAGTACTGTGGAGATATCCAAAGCTAGCATTAAATTAGTGAGCTCAGGTATAAGTAGTCTATGGCAACACAGAACTCAGGGCAGAAAAATGTCTCGGGAAAAAATATATTTTTTCTGATATGATAATTATAATTTTACTAATTATACTAATTTTTT
>NW_011092298.1:0-353 GCF_000146605.3 Meleagris gallopavo
GGACATGGAAATATCGCTTTTGACTTACTGTAAAAAAAACTCTTTACCCCAAATCCACTTTGAGTTAATTTATGCCTACTTCTAGGCAGAAGCATAAAAAGCTCTAAACTTCAGCTGATAAACCTGATAAACCTCAAGATATGAATTCTATATGCAATAAGTGAAAAAGACAAACTTTTCCCTGGTAAAACGTGACACAGAATTTGCACTGCTCATCACTTATGATATATTCTTCCGCTTTGTTTTAAACATTTCATAGTAGAAAGCCTTGCATAGTTAGAATGAATACTGGTTACCTATTTGATGGCATATAATAGTGAATTGGAATGTCACACTAGAAAACATATGTGCAC
>NW_011092299.1:0-693 GCF_000146605.3 Meleagris gallopavo
TCCTGCTGGAAAGAGTACTGCCAGTATCACATAGACCCAAGATCCCTCTCCAGTACTACCCAATAAAATGCCAGACATTTGCTCACTGGGCTATCATAGTGTCCACAAGTCCTAGTCACGTTCCATGTTAAAATAAATAAGGAGTTTGTCTGAATAGCAATGCTCCTCTGCAGCAATACCTGCAGGGCAAAGCAGCTACTACATCTTTCCACCAGCTATGAGTGAATCAGTGGCAAGCAGTGCCTAAACCTTCAGTTGTACAAGACCACTTCCTTTTAGCAGCAAGGACTAGCAGCCCACAGTCTCCTCACTGTCACAACAGGCCTACAAGGCACACACAAGAAATCCAGCCAATGCACATATGTACACTAAAACTCAAACTTTCAAAACCATTGGTTCCTTAAGTGTTCACTACATTATGCTAACCCATGTTGTTACAGGAAGAGAAAGAGGCCAGGACTCGGCTTCTGCTACCAGCCCAATTCATGCAGGCTGCTCCATACATTTTTCTTCCCAAGGGACTTTCAGGTAACAGGAAAGATGCTCTGTGCAGCCTCCAGAGAGAGAGAGATAGCCAGGGCTATGAGGCACAAGGACAGTTTTCCCCATTCCTAAACAAGGACAAAATATACTCTAGACTGGAAGCCTCAAGAATAAATTCTGATTTCATCCTTATTGGATTCTTTCAAGGAT
>NW_011092300.1:0-963 GCF_000146605.3 Meleagris gallopavo
TCATCCAGGACCTCACCTGACAGCCATGACTTTTCAAATATGATGGAAGATCATGAAGTTAGTGCTGGAGATACAAGGCTTCAAAATATTCAGACTTGAAATGAGCCAATGCTGCACTTGCAGTAGAGAAGTACATGACTTAAGTGGTTTCTGATTCTGTGGTCCTAGAAAAATGCCCTTCCACTTACAAGGTCACAACCGCAGTGATGTCACAGAATCACAGAATCATAGTAGCTGGAAGGGACCTCTGGAGACTATCTAGTCCAATCCCACTGCTAAAGAAGGTTCCCTGGAGTAGGTTACAGATGAAAGCATCCAGATGGATTTTGAATATCTCCAGAGGAGACTCCACAACATCCCTGGGCAGCTTGTTTCAGTGCTCTGTAACCTTCAAAGTAAAGAAGCTTTGCCTCATGTTCAGATGAAACTTCTTATGTTCCAGTTTGTGTCCACTGCCCACTTGACTCTCACCCATTAGATATTTATAACCACTGATAAGATCCCCTCTCAGTCTTCTCCAGGCTGAACAGACCCAGTTCCCCAAGTCTTTCTCCATAAGGGATATGCTCTCCAGGCCCCTCTCTAGAAGTTCCCTATCTTTCTTGAACTGGACACAGTATTCCAAATGATACCTCATCAGGACAGGGAGAGGCTGAAGATCACCTCCCTCAATCTGCTGCTGCCCACGCTCATTTTAATGCACTCCAAGATGCCATTGGCCTTCTTGGCAACAAGGGCACACTGCTGGCTCGTGACCAACCTATTGCCCACCAGAACACTCAGGTCCTTCTCTGCAGAGCTCCTTTCCAGCACGTCAGCCTCTAACCTGTACTGCTGCATGTGGTTATTCCTCCCCAGGTGTAGAAATTTTCTTCTTAAACCTCATAGAGTTCATCTCTGTCCATCTCTCCAGCCTGTCCAGATCTTGCTGAATGGCAGCACAGCCTTTTGGTGTGTCAAAGC
>NW_011092301.1:0-508 GCF_000146605.3 Meleagris gallopavo
AGTTAATTGTAGTTAATAATTGAACTAGAAGAGTTCATAATGTATGTTTTACTGTCAATAAATCTCTATGTGTATAGAGATGCCATATGTTGTCATTGTTTTTTAGAGGACTTAAAACAAAACTAAATAACAGTCAGCACTAGCCACACCTGTCCCCCCAAAAAGTTTAGAATAGAGAAGCAGCCAATATCCGTTCATTGGCAATGAAGTCAAGACTCCTTGTTACTCATCTTTGTAATTGCTGACATCTCAAAATAAGATGTCCTGAAATCAAGGGAAATCCTACAAGATGATGAGAGCTTTTCCTGAGACTTTTCATGTAGTTCTTGCTATTCTGCAGTGAAGTTTCTTATCTTGATATATAGTAAGTTCAACTTTTACTATTAAGTTTCTATGCTTATACTGTGTAAAAACCTGCTTAAGATCTACTTAAGAACCAAAAGCTGTACAGTGTTTTGCGTTCTGTTCCAATGTGGAGCACTGTACAAATTTTGTTCCTTGTATTGTG
>NW_011092302.1:0-390 GCF_000146605.3 Meleagris gallopavo
AGTGTGTAAGGCTTTTGAATGCAAAGAGGCTGTGTTGTAAGAAGAGTTGCGGGGTTTAACATTCAAAAATGAAGAAACTTGATGGCTTTAGATGAACATTCAGTTTTTTGTCACCTTTAAATGCACAAAATCTTCCATTTTGAACTCTTTATCATCTATGTGCTTCAAGAAGCCTTCTTTCCTTCTTTATTGTATAACATATTAGAGGACCAGCTTTTCTAAGAGTTGGGGTGATTGTGCCAAACCTGCTCTTTTGCACCACCACCAACATTAGGAGAATGATGAAATTCACTGTATTGACTGTATCTCTCAGAGTAGTGCCAAAAAAAATAAAACAGCAATAGTGTGCTTGAGAAAAAGACCACTTTTGGAAACTGGGAAAAGTGTTCC
>NW_011092303.1:0-456 GCF_000146605.3 Meleagris gallopavo
AGTTAAATATTTAGCTGTGCAATATTAATTATAACCTGGGTAAAGACTGTGCTCACCATTAGTGTGGGAAGTAGTAATTCATAAATAGTATTGAACAGGGAATTAATATGAAGGATGACATATCCACATTGCACATTATTTTCCTGTTGGTTTTGGAGGATACCAAGAAACATACACAGTTGTTAGGAGAAAAAAAAAAAGCACAAATTAACTCAAAAAAAAAAGAAAAGAATGACTTACAGTACCGAATTCTCATGACATTCAGGCTGCCTTTATTTTTTTTCCTCCTATTTCAACATGAAAAATGAAACTTCCCTTTAAGAAAAACAATCCAGTAATAACCCTCAAAAATTCTGCCTTAGCAACAGAATTAAGTTTTCACTTTAAGGAGTCTGAGTTTTCCAGTGGCTAACAGATTATACAGCTGCTAACTTTACAGGTTTGTATATAGCTTCC
>NW_011092304.1:0-371 GCF_000146605.3 Meleagris gallopavo
CTCAAGTACAATTGTCTTGTGCATATATAATAAAGGTATAAAAATTAGTATTCAGCTCCAATTCTCTCAAGTCTATCTGTTAGTGTTTTGATGAGTTTTGGAGTTTTTGTTCTGCCTGAGAATTTTAGTGATGAGGTAAGGCAGATGGAAGGCAGCTTGATTTTCATAAGCCAAGTTGACCTGTGAGGTCAACAGGACAAAGAAGCATAAAAACGTTTATTGTGAAACTGAATAAATGTTCCTATCATGGAAAGGGTATGTGTAAAGCAAGAGAAAATGCAGACACCTTTTTAAATATTCCAGACTGACCAGACCAGGAATTCATATTATTGCATTTCTGGAGGACAAAATGAACATCACTCTACATTTAT
>NW_011092305.1:0-512 GCF_000146605.3 Meleagris gallopavo
CCACTGCTGTAACCACCGCCATAAGGCATTTGCCACCATCCATGAGTCAGTATAAAGGCAAACAACTGGCCACCTCTCCCATTCAGCAACATCTAAGTCCAGTTGGACAGCCTTTACCTCTGCAAATTGGTTTGATTCTCCTTTCCCTTCAATGGCCTCTGCAACTTGTCCTGTGGGGATCCACACAGCAGATTTCCATCTGCGATGCTTCCCCACAGTACGACATGATCCATCTGTGAACAGGGCATATTTCTTTTCATTTTCTGGTAGTTCATGGTATGGTGGAACCTCTTTAGCACACAATACTTCTGCTGTTGATGTTCCAAACTTTTGCGTTCAGGCCAGTCCATGATGACCCTTAAGATTCCTGGACGACTGAGATTCTCCATCTGAGCTTGTTGTGCAATCAGCACAATTCACTTGCTCCAAGTGGCATCAGTAGCATGATGGGTGGAGGGACCCTTTCCCTTGAACATCCAGTTCAGCACTGGCAGTCGAGGTGCCAGAAGGAG
>NW_011092306.1:0-343 GCF_000146605.3 Meleagris gallopavo
TTGCCGCTCTTTTGTCATTGCCGCACTTTCTGTCACATTACAGTCATGTCAGCTCTTGGAGTGAGGACAAGATCTAAATGAACACCTCTGTAGTTATATTCCAAGTAAGAGAGACAATTTAGACTCTTCTGGCTTTTATTTTTCATTGATTATTGCTTTGGTATTTTTTTTATTTTATTTTTGCTGTTGGTAGTGTTGACTGTACCACTCCCATTGTTGCTGAAGTACAGAAAATCAGTTAGGATATCAAAGAATAGAAGAAATCTTTTAGTATGATATAATATTTAGTATAATATATATATTATATATATATATAATCTTAGATATATTTAAGGGATAATGC
>NW_011092307.1:0-361 GCF_000146605.3 Meleagris gallopavo
TAAATAAACAGAACAAATACTACACACACCCCTAACTCTCTTCATTACGTTCTCATTATCTGAACAGAAATGTTGTACGAGAGCTGTTGGCCTCTGTGTAAACACGTGAGGACTGTATCTAATCAGCGTCCTGTTAGAGAAAAGCAATAAAAAAAAACAAACCAAGAGTCCTGCCTGGGCATCTGTCACTTCAACACAAATGGTCACAAATGTCTTTCTAGGCTGATATTAATCTTTGCTCTTCCATTTTCCCTGATGGAAATAAAAGTTTATCAAGTTCCAGATGGGCTATAACAAAAAAGTGAAGAAGGAAATACGAATACATAGACACTAGGAAAAAAAAAAAAAAAAAAGTAATTTT
>NW_011092308.1:0-913 GCF_000146605.3 Meleagris gallopavo
CAGAGCCCAGCCCCCTCCTCCTGACCCAGAGCTCCAGCGGTGCCCCCCATTGCAGAGCAGAGGGGAGCAGCACCTCCCCGCCCTGCTGGCCGCGCTCTGTGCAATGCACCCCGGGGTCCCATTGGCCTTTTGGCCACCTTTTGGTTGGCTCTTGGTCAGCTGTGGGCTTCCAGGACCCCCAGGTGGGGGACTCCTTCTCTGCACAGCTCCTTTCCAGCAGCTCAGCCCCCAGCCTAGAGTCATAGAATCATAGAATTGTCAGGTTGGAAAAAACCTTAAAGATCATCGAGTCCAACCACAACCAACCATCCCACCCCAACCCTAACAGCCCCCCACTAAATCACGGCCCTGAGCACCACATCCAGATGGTTTTTAAACACATCCAGGGCTGGTGACTCAACCACCTCAACCACTGGGCAGCCCATCCCAGTGCTTCACAGCCCTTTCTGTACAGAAGCTTTTCCTGAGATCCAACCCAAACCTCCCCTGGCACAGCTTGAGGCCGTTTCCCCTCATCCCGTCACCTGTCACCAGTCAGAAGAGACCGACCTCACTCTGCTGCAATCACCCTTCAGGTACTGGCAGGGAGCAGTGAGGTCTCCCTCAGCCTCCTCTTCCCAGACCCAACAGCCCCCGTTCCTTCAGTCTCTCCTCGCAGGCCATCTTCTCCAAGCCCTTCCCCAGCCTCGCTGCCCTTCTCTGGCCCCGCTGCAGCCCCTCCGCGTCCTTTCTGTGCTGAGGTGCCCCAAAGCGAACCCGGCACTCGAGGTGAGGCCTCAGCAGAGCCGAGCACAGGGCAGGATGACTTCCCTGCTCCTGCTCACCGCTCCTGATCCCAGCCGGGATGCCGTTGGCTTCTTGGCCAGCTGTGCGCACCGCTGGCTCACACTCAGCCCACCGCCCGTCAGCACGC
>NW_011092309.1:0-479 GCF_000146605.3 Meleagris gallopavo
GGCAAATAGCAGCTCCATAGAACTGTGAAATCTTAAAAAATCTTTAAAATTAAACAAAATGAATACACTATTATTCTGATACAGCACACTGCCACCATAGCCATCACTGTCTGATTCATCTCAGCATTTGCTCCTGAACCTTCTGTTTTGCCTTGTGCCTGAAAAATAATGGTAAGATGGTAAGGGTGCACAGGAGAGTTTAGAGTAGGTTTTTGGAGTTCAATTTTCTGTTCCTTCAGATAATGAAAGAGATTAAGATTATTCTGTAGTTTTTCTCTTCCAGTTTATGGAACAATATATGATATTATAAAACTCTTGAGAAAGAGCAAAGGAAGGAGAGTGATGGCTAGAAGTTGGTGTGCAAATAAGAGAGTTAAGTCACTTCACTTACATGGTGATCAAAGTCTTTCTATTTCTTCTACATTGTCATTTGACTGACTCAGCTGGACAGGGCAGATATTTGTTTGCCATCTGTATGT
>NW_011092310.1:0-372 GCF_000146605.3 Meleagris gallopavo
GATCTTGTGATAATGCTGATGTGAGACGTGCAGTCGGGTCGAGCAGCAGGGAAGAGAGCCAAAAAAAGGATGGTCTCGTGACCTTGCCAGGGGTTATATCTGCTCTCTGAACACAAAGTATTCTGAGGTATGTAGTTTTTCTTCTCTTCCGGACAGGTGCCCAGAACTCGAGCATTAACTCTTTAACTCCCAGTGCACTGCATGATGTTATGATGTGGAATACTGATAACCAAAAATTATAAAATCATGACACGTGGGGAGGAATAACCACATGCACCAGTACAGACGTGGGGGATGACCTAGAGATGAACTCTGCTAAGGAGGGACAGTGGGGTCCTGATGAACACGAGGTTGGTCATGAGCCAGCAGTGT
>NW_011092311.1:0-511 GCF_000146605.3 Meleagris gallopavo
AAATTAAGTTTGTTGACAAGGGTTGCCCCCATCTACAGTCCTGGGATGGCTATCAGAGAGCAACAAAATTTGTTTTGATGAACATGAGGGATCTGGACAGGCTGGAGAGCTGGGCTGAAGCCAACGGGATGAGGTTCAACAAGGCCAAATACCGGGTCCTGCACTTCGGCCACAACAACCCCAGGCGACGCTACAGGCTTGGGACGGAGTGGCTGGAGGATTGCGTAGACAAAATGGACCTGGGGGTATTGATTGATGCTCTGCTGAACATGAGCCAACAGTGTGCCCGGGTGGCCAAGAAAGCCAATGGCATCCTGGCCTGCATCAGGAACGGTGTTGCCAGCAGGAACAGGGAAGTGATTGTCCCCTGTACTCAGCTCTGGTGAGGCTGCATCTCGAGTACTCTGTCCTAGGTTTTTCGGGGCCCCCTTCACCTGCAAGAAAGACATTGAGGCCCTGGAATGTGTTCAAAGGAGGGCAACAAAGCTGGTGAGGGGTCTGGAACACAGGC
>NW_011092313.1:0-421 GCF_000146605.3 Meleagris gallopavo
GGACAGACTCTTTACCAGGATCTGTTGTGATAGCACAAGGTGAAATGGTTTACAAATAAGAGGGATATTTAGATTGAACATAAGGAAAAAGGATTTTATAATAAGGATGATTAGGCACTGGAACAGGTTGCCTAGAGAAGTGTTGGATGCCTCACCCTTGGAGACATGCAAGGTCAGGGTTGATAGGGCTCTGAGTAGCCTTATCTATCTATAGATGTGTGTGTGGTAATTAATTTGTGCAACATAAAGAAGAAATAGATTGTCCTGTAGCTATCAGTTGTGGTATGGATCATTATCAAACTTTGTCACTGTGTGTACATTTAATCTACTTCGTCATTAGTTCATGTGTTTTACATAGATGAGAAAATAGAGACAAAAGGATCTACTGAATTCCTACCTGCCTTTACAATATTTAACATGC
>NW_011092314.1:0-448 GCF_000146605.3 Meleagris gallopavo
TGCTACTGAATGCCATAAGGATAGACTGCTTTTTTATTTTCCCTCTTCTTTTTTGTTTTCTTTTAAATTTATCACTACCAGTAGGATTATTTATTCCCCAACCAGTAAGATTGCTAACCTTAATCTGGTATCCATCCAGAGCTGTTTTTCTAAACAAAAGAGTGTGGGGCTTACCACTACTCCTATGGCACCCTGTTTTCTGGCATTATTTTACTCACAACACAATAAGCACATCCTGTCTCTTTAGCCCTGACCTCTCTTAGCCCTCTGTCCTCTCTGTTCTGCCATCTGTCACTCACTCAGCCAAAGATCTCTCCTGGTACATCAACCTGCCAACATTTGTGTTTCCTTTCCTGAGCTCCCTCCTGCTTATCTATCTGCAGCCTTCTGACAGGAAAGACAGCCAAACTGTTCACAGAATCCCAGATAAGATAGCATCAGAGCAGCA
>NW_011092315.1:0-469 GCF_000146605.3 Meleagris gallopavo
GAAGCTTTCACCTAGGATTTACTTTTGAGCAGCCATTTTCTGTCTGCTTCATTGGGAAGATTCAGAACAATTCTGTGATGAGTTGTTTGTTTTTTTCCTGTTTTCCTTCCACATCTTTTCAAAGGGAGAAAAGAGGACTCAGTGGAGAGGGGGGAAAAAAAAAAGACTTGAGATGTGGAAGTTGCAAGGCTATTTAGTCTGCATATGTCTTTTCGATATCAGGCTTCCTGGCCAGATTTCTCCAGACTTGTTTTGATCTCGGGGGAAATACTGGTCCCACTGCATCTGTAACAGTGGACAGTCCAAATGCTGAGTGAGGATTTTACTATTTGGCCTGTTAGTAACAGCTACATGCTTTTTATAAATGGAAATAAAATTGGGTTATCGTCTTTCTGGGGAAACATTCAAAAACTAATATTTTTGATAAATAATAAATATTAGAGAAGTTTACATTAGCATAAGAAATGGG
>NW_011092316.1:0-483 GCF_000146605.3 Meleagris gallopavo
GGGATGTCTTCAAAGAGGAGACCCTGGCAGTGCCGGGATGGATTTCCCCTTGGGAAGCTAAGCGTGGAGGCAGGCACCCATGGGAGCTGCATCCCAAGGTAGGGATATGGCTTGCTGCTTGTTTTGCTGCACAAAGTCCCGTGGCCTGGAAATGTCCCGCAGCAGCCAGGACCGTAGCAGTAGCAAAGATGTTTCGCCCAGGCCTTTCCCTATGGGGCCATGCAGGATGTGGCCCTGCCCCAGCCCCCAGTCCCAGCAGGGTGATGGATGGACTCTCCTCTGCCACGGCCAAAACAAAGGTCATGGCCTAAGGAAATTGCAAACAACCTGTGCCCACTGGCCCCGGAAGGAGCAGTGCAGTCATGACAGGGAGTGAACTTTTGTGATCCCACCATGCTGGCAGTCGCACAGGGAAAGGAATTTACAAAAAAGCAGCAGGCATCCAGCTGGGAACACGCAGCTCCTTGGGCTGGAAGCTTCACC
>NW_011092317.1:0-537 GCF_000146605.3 Meleagris gallopavo
GAAAGTTTTATTATAGTCAATGGCTTACAGGCTGGTTCGGCCAGGTTCCGTGACTAGCGGAGTGAAGAGATTTCACAAATCCACGCCTCCAGAAAAGGGAAACAGGGGACCCCAAAAATAATTAAAAAAAGCAGCAAAAGCCGGAGGAGAAACAAACTAATTTACTAAATATAGTATCGGAATGCAAGATAACACACCATAATAAATATTATAACTGATCGGCTTGATCGCAGAGGTTCACTGCTTCAGCTGTTGCAGCCAGAACCGCAGCGATTGACCGCGAGATACAGGGAGGTTTCGGTCGGTTCCCTCATTCAGGGATCCCCGAGACAACAGAGCTGCCGGGCAGCTCTCGGCCGGGCACTTCTCGCGAGAGCGGCTGACGCGACGGGGGCGTTGCCAGGGCAACGGCTCTGCGTCCACCGCCTGGCCTAGAAAAAGCCTCCGTGAGGGCAGCGAGGCGTCCGGAGACGGATCACCTGGGCTGTTTTAACGAGGAGAACAGTAAGCCACTCATACACGGGACAACACAGCAAG
>NW_011092318.1:0-880 GCF_000146605.3 Meleagris gallopavo
AGAAGCGGAGCACACCCATCACCTGCAGGACAGGACCTGGGAAAAATCTTGAAGTCCACCACAGTTGAGATGGCAGTGGATGAGTTCCAGGGGAGACGAGTCTCCGTGTGGGACCTGCTGTCCTCCGACTACCTCCCTGAGGACAAAAGGCAGGAGCTCCTGGCGCTGTACAGTGACGGGACACTGCCCTTGGAGCAGTTAATAGCTGTTGTCACCACTCTCATTAAGAAAAAAGAATCTACAGGCAGGAAATTCCAAATCACAGTCAAGCACTCCAGCAAGGACACTGTGCCAGCAGCCGGAGAGAAGGATGATGACTCCTCCAAAGAGGAGCCACGGGAAACAGCCTTGAAAACCACACTTGTCGACATGGAGGTCGGAGAGTTTCGGGGCCACAAGGTCTCTGTGTGGGACCTGCTCCACTCCAAGTACATCCCTGCGGAGAACAGGAAGGAGCTGCTCGAGCTGTACCAGGCAGGAGAGTTAACCCTCGAGCAGGTGAAAACCGTTGTCAGCACCATTGTGGCCAAGACAGAAGCAGCAGAGGCAGAGGAGTCAGCAAATGTGAGTGGTCCAAGGGCAGAGATGGCCGTCATAGAAGCGGAGCACACCCATCACCTGCAGGACAGGACCTGGGAAAAAATCTTGAAGTCCACCACAGTTGAGATGGCAGTGGATGAGTTCCAGGGGAGACGAGTCTCCGTGTGGGACCTGCTGTCCTCCGACTACCTCCCTGAGGACAAAAGGCAGGAGCTCCTGGCGCTGTACAGTGACGGGACACTGCCCTTGGAGCAGTTAATAGCTGTTGTCACCACTCTCATTAAGAAAAAAGAATCTACAGGCAGGAAATTCCAAATCACAGTCAAGCACTCCAGCAAGG
>NW_011092319.1:0-406 GCF_000146605.3 Meleagris gallopavo
TTTTTTCTTTCCTATTTTTCCTTTATCATGTGAAGTACTTACTGAGTCTATAAGCTTTTTTCTGGTTTTGTTTGTATTTAAAGTTGATGGCTAGAGTTTCATGTTTCTATCTGAATTGTTGGTGGTTCCAGTAAAAAAAAATAAAAATATCAGTTGTAATCATGATCAACAGACCTTTCAATAAACATTTGATTTGGCCTTGACATGTGATATAAAAAAAGGTCATAAAAACAATTTTTTTACTATATAGAACAAGTTTGAACCTCTGGATGTCAACAGAAAAAAACATCAACTAATCAAATTAAGATGAGTATTGTAAGCAGAATTGCACCTATATACTGAGAGATCAGCTATTTCACCTCACAATGAACAAACCGTAATGTAAAAATATGTCAGCATATACAAA
>NW_011092320.1:0-504 GCF_000146605.3 Meleagris gallopavo
TGCTCACTTTCAGCTGAGAAGAGAGACAGACCAGAATCTTGGTGTGGCTTGGGAAACCAGAAAGTGGAAAAAGAACAAAGAGAAGATAGAAAGGACTGCTGTTCCTTGACTGTTCAACCTAAATACAAAGAAGTAAGTAGAAATGAAAATTAACAATTATTTGTTAATTTCATCAGTGATGTAACCCCTGCCTAGCTAATGTAGGAAGGAATTGCTTCTTTATTAAAGGAGACTTGCTCCTGGATAGACACAAGATTTGGGGGCATTTTTAATCTGTGAGCCTATAAGATAAAAAAAAAAGCTGTCTGTCTTTTTTGTTTTGTTTTGTTTTCTCCTGAATATGTGCCAACCTCAAGCCCCCAGGCTGTTCACTGAATTTATAACAGTCCACAGTCTGTCTAGAGCAATGGCTGTATCTCTATCACCATTTCCTGCCTGCAGCCCACAAGGAGCCAGATGTATGAAGACAGAGATTGAAAGCCAGAGCCTGTTATGTTGTTATGT
>NW_011092321.1:0-475 GCF_000146605.3 Meleagris gallopavo
TTGTACGTTTCCAGCACACAGCTTCATTTGCAGAGAAGCTGCAAAGTGTAATGAAGAAGCTGTTTTTAACTGGATTTGTGTCACATCCTCCAAGCTAAAGCTAGCAGGCTCCTGGAGGCATGCTGGATGCAAAACCAAATCCCTACATCTATCTTGAAGCAAAGATTTAGACACCTTGCACTTGTTAATGAGTAGTGTGCAAATCTCTGTATCTGTAGATAAAAAACCACACTACCCATGTGTCTTAATAAACCTACTGCAGAACAGCGCAAATTATTTGTATGAGCTGTCACAGAGACTGCAATGGCAACTTGTCAAGGAAAGTTTGTTGCAGGGCTTTTGGTATCCAACATTAGATTTCTGATTCCAGACTAGTTTTCTTTGTTAGCTGCTCATGGTGTACAGTCATGGACCATTCCAGTGATGTCTTGTTTGAAGCAAGCTCATGTGCACAACAGATGTACTGTATGTGTGT
>NW_011092322.1:0-587 GCF_000146605.3 Meleagris gallopavo
ATAATAATGACTCTATTATGTGACTGAGACTTTGGAAATGAGTTTGTGACAGTTTTCTGCTATTTGCAGTTCTGTTCTGTCCTAAGGTAGCAGAGGTTGGCAAAGGGGTTGACCTGAAGTAAAACACTTTAAACAAGACATGGGTTAATGCAGAACAGAAAATAAGTAATACTGAACAAGCAATGGGAAAATCGTGGGTGTGACAAAGCAATAAAAAGCTGCTTATTAAAAATTATTTCTATGAATGATCAGTGAATCTCACAGATGATTAAGGACTAGGTATGTGAAAAACAAATGGACTTCCTGTTCAGTGGACTGTTGGCCGTGATCCCCTGGGATGCTGTTTTAAAACAAAGATATTGAGGAGAACTGACTACTCTTCAAAGACACCTTTCTAAGAGAACAAAAGCTTTTGATCCCTTTTTGATCCCAAAAGCAGAGGGCAGAGGGCAGAGGAGGTAGGAAACGGGCCTGGTTTGGCAAGGATCTGCTGGGCATGCTGAGGGTGAAGAAAGGTACGTATAAACTCTGGAAACAATGGCGTGTCACCTGGGAAGAATACAGGGATGCCGTCCGGACTTGCAGAC
>NW_011092323.1:0-488 GCF_000146605.3 Meleagris gallopavo
AGGTTCCTTCCCAACAAAACAAAGGACTGTGAAAGGAGAACAGGAGGTGGTGGATCCAGCTTCTTGCCCCAGCAGCTCTTTGAACACTTTCCCAGACCATCAGTTGACTACAGCAGCTAAGACTGTGCTTTTTCTAATAAATTTAAATATGCCCAAGAACGATCCCAGATACAGCAACATTAATAAACAGTAAGTCAATAAACAGTAAGCAGGTTTGCTTGCATAGATTTGCCCTACTAAAATTTGCACCTACCCTAAATGATTCCCAGAAATGAATGGCCTGGGGAAACACTTGTAAGCAGGAAGGGCTGCTCAGCGCTACACTCTTTGGGGTACTTTAGTGTTTTACTACCATTGATCTGGGCCATTCCATGCCACTTGGCTTTACTGTAAGGAAATGCTGCAAGGTACAATTAATTTATTAAGACAGACTTAAGAAGACTTGCTAGATGTCGCACAAAACATTCATGGCAGATCTATGACTACAG
>NW_011092324.1:0-385 GCF_000146605.3 Meleagris gallopavo
ATCTTAGGACATTCTGAAAGAGGAAAAAAAAAAAACATTACAGATATATGGTGTATGTTTAAATGTAAAAAATATAGGCATTTATATCTGCATTTTAACATCTCTTACTACAATGAACCTGATAAATGAGAAGTCTTATGAATTCAGAGAATTTGATGTGGCAACTTACAGAATAAAGAACTGCCATGCCTGCCCTGAATCTAGTAATTCTTAAGTTCTATCCACGGTACTTAGTGATGCTAAATGTTGATGATCATAGAATCATAGAGACATAGAATGGCCTGTGTTGAAAAGGACCTCAAAGATCACCTACTTTCAACCCCCCTGCTATATGTAAGGTCACCAACCACTAGACCAAGCTGCCCAGAGCCACATCCAGCCTGGC
>NW_011092325.1:0-466 GCF_000146605.3 Meleagris gallopavo
AATGCATCCTAAATCAGTACCCTCTTTGAATCAAGACTCAAATGTACCAAAACAACATTTCATCTCTACAATGAGAATCATGCTGGAAAATCTCTGTGTATTGTTGTAAGTAAGATTAAAAATTAAAAAAGGAAGGATGCTTCCATGCTAAGTAAATTTTGGATCAGTTCTCTAATAGTTTGATAATGTGAACTAAAAAGTTTCATGATATAAACATTCTTCAATTTTTTTTGCATGTGCATTTTGTACAGACAACAACAATCTGTTATCAGTAAAATTTCAAAGTGCAAGTTGAAGAGATTATTTTTTAACAGCATTAGTACTGTCGGTATATACAAACAAACATTCCAAAGTTTGACATGTGAAGACTTTGAAATTGAGGGAGTGAGGTGGAGGGACTAATTTATTCTAAAGACCTGATATTTATAATTATTACCATCATTAATGGGTGAATAATAATGGACTT
>NW_011092326.1:0-440 GCF_000146605.3 Meleagris gallopavo
AATGAGAAAAACAGAATGTAATGAGGAACATGAAATGCACTGCAGGTCAGCCAGGAGGAGGCCCCGCCCGCCGGGGAGGAGGAAGCAATGGCGCTCCCGCCCCCGCCTGGGGCCGCGCCCCTGTTCTCAATCAGGTCCGACTCCACACCATAACACCCAGGCGCGCCGCGCTCGCTCCTCACTGGTGTCGGGACACCTAGGCTTTCAGCATGTCTGGCAGAGGCAAGGGCGGGAAGGGGCTCGGCAAGGGGGGCGCCAAGCGCCACCGCAAGGTGCTGCGCGACAACATCCAAGGCATCACCAAGCCGGCCATCCGCCGCCTGGCGCGGCGCGGCGGCGTCAAGCGCATCTCGGGGCTCATCTACGAGGAGACGCGCGGCGTGCTCAAGGTCTTCCTGGAGAACGTCATCCGCGACGCCGTCACCTACACCGAGCACGCC
>NW_011092327.1:0-308 GCF_000146605.3 Meleagris gallopavo
GTGATTTAAAAATAGCTAAAGCAGTCAAAAATGGTAAGAGTTACTCCTGCTGTAATTTTTATTCATCTGATTATTTTTAAACTCTTTTGCACACTGACTGCCCGTAAATCTACAATTAACTTTTTCTTTTCCATTCATAAGTTAACTTGCAGAACATGTCGTTGTGTGGAGTAATGAGGTCTTCAAGGTGGTTGAGGTCTTTTAGCACAACTTTAAGTTCTGGAAGAAAGTTGAGGTTTTAAACAGGCAAAGAGGAAAATTCTGAGAACATCAGGAAGATAAGTGTTCAGTCAAGCTCTGAAAAGAGA
>NW_011092328.1:0-346 GCF_000146605.3 Meleagris gallopavo
GGAAAAGTGAGGACAGGAACGCAGTAATGAAGGATGATTGCAAATGGCCGTGGGAGCCTGAGGGAGAAAACATGGGGCATGGGATAAGTGTAGAGCAAGCCTCTCTCTAGCGTGCTTACCCTGCTCCTGACAGCCCATGATTTATAGACTTGCTGAGGAAAAAGTTTCCTTGGGATGCCTTACTTGATGAGCACCAACAAGCCTACTCTGACAGAGCTGCCCCAGTTCTCCAGTTAAATTTCTAGACACATCCATCAGAAATTACTTTCACGCATTAATTGCAACACTTGAAAACATCCTCATACATCATTTGGGTACCCAGTAGTGGAGAAATGTTGAATTCCCT
>NW_011092329.1:0-496 GCF_000146605.3 Meleagris gallopavo
AATTTCTGAACATCATAACTCCTTAACTTTTCAAAGATAAAAGTTGAAAACATTTAAATATAGGCTTAAAAATAATTTTAAAAAGAGCTACATTTCTAAGCATAAGAGAGCAATTAAGATTCTAATAAGAATGTTGCAGTAAAAACACACTTAAATTCATCTTAATTTTCCAATTTTGTCCTTCATCTTCTAGAATTGGTACTTCTATAGTGTAGACTGAAAATGCCTAATGCTGGCAGACTAATGTCATGTGGTAACACTCCTTTTTATTGCTGCTTAAGCCAACTGAAAGTCACCTACGAGACGACGTATTTTAAGATGGAAAGCTGAGGTCATCCTAGGAGGTATCATGAGATCAAGATTATCTTTCAGTCAAAAGATGCGCATTTTAGAAGGCTGAGTTTGGGAGAAGATAAAATAGGACTTAAATTTCACAGCTGCATATATATATAAAGGGAATGTTTCCTAGACATTGTGTCCAGTTTGAGCATTAAGT
>NW_011092330.1:0-369 GCF_000146605.3 Meleagris gallopavo
GGGCAGCCTACCGAAGGTTCATGAAGCACAGCATCTTATCAGCATATTAATCAGGCTCTGATAGGAAATGATCATGGTGTAAGCTACAATGCTTTTATGGTTCACGCTTGAAGCTCCAGAGAAGACTGATTCTTCATCCCTGATTCCCCTCCAGTGAGCTCGTCCATTAGCCACAGGACTGGTGAGTACTGAGGACACACAGCCTGCCCAAAAGTTGACCCAAGGCTGGCGAGCACTGAAGGCAAATAACCTGCCCAAAAGTTGACCCAAGGCTGTCAAGCACTCAGGACACACAACCTGCCCAAAAGTTGACCCAAGGCTGGCGAGCACTGAAGGCAAATAACCTGCCCAAAAGTTGACCCAAGGCTG
>NW_011092331.1:0-374 GCF_000146605.3 Meleagris gallopavo
CAAGCTAAAATTTTGAACTCTATATTGGTCTGAGCTACATTATTCGTTTTCTCCCCAGTCTGGTCAGCCTCAGGGAGACAATCCCATTTCTTTAATGAATCTGGGGAGAAATACTTACACGATCTACCGTTGAAAGCACTTTATCTAAAACAAAAACATCCTTCTTTGTGTTAAGACAAAATCAGCGTATTTGCAACAGGTGTGGGCAGTCACACCCTACCCTACTCCTCTAGCACCTTGCTCTTGCTCATCTCCATTCAGCCTTCTGCAATTGTAGGGGTTTATCAAGTGAGATGTATGCTATCCCTAAGGTGTGAGTCAATCACAGAATAGAAGACTATGTTGAGTTTTCTTCAGTTCTGCTGTGAATGCTG
>NW_011092332.1:0-420 GCF_000146605.3 Meleagris gallopavo
CTGTGTTGATGACAGTGGTGTTGCCATGGAAAAGCTCAGACGTTCAGGGGTTTGTGTTTGGTCGGGCAGGGAGCCAGCTTGCTCTGACTTAGTACAGTGGTGTGAGTGAGCGCGCCGTGCAGAACTTCATCCCTCTGTAGCAATTCCAAAGCAGGAAGGAAAAAAAAAAAAAACAAGGACCAATTTAACAAAGAGGAGTGCAATGCACTTAGCTAAAGCTGATTGCATTAAATGCAGGAGATGCAAAAAATCCTTTGCTATTTTCCACATTTTTTCTTTTTTTTGGCAGAATGTGTTCACTTTCTTCTAAGGACTGAATTTAGAGCAGTGCAAATAACGAGATCTCAAATAATCCTTCTGGAAGCCAGCAGAGCCATTTAATTGGCTGTATCTGGACAGAAAGGAGCATTTAGAGTTCTT
>NW_011092333.1:0-330 GCF_000146605.3 Meleagris gallopavo
CTTGCTGAATCATAAAGTCATAGAATGGCCTGGGTTGAAAAGGACCTCTAAGATTGTCTAGTTTCAACCCCCTGCCATGGGCAGGGTCACCAACCACTAGACCAGGCTGCCTAGGGATGGGGCATCCACAAAAACCTGTTCCAGTGAGCTACCCTCTGAGTGATCAACTTTCTCCTAATATCTAACCTAATCTCCCCTGTCTTAGTTAAAACCATTCCCTTTTGTCCTGTTACTTTCAATCCTTGTAAGCAGTCATTCCCCCTCCTGTTTATATGCTCCCTTCAAGTACTGGAAGGATGTTTATGGTGACTAACCAGTGGATGTGAGCAC
>NW_011092334.1:0-395 GCF_000146605.3 Meleagris gallopavo
GAAGGAAAAGGGACCCTGGAGTGTTCGGAAGCCCGCTGCCCTCTGCCCACCGCCGGCTGGCTCATGGCAGTGCCCGAGGCCAAGTACAGCCCCGGGGGAACAGCTCTTCTCCTGCCCGCTGCCCCAGGGGCATTCCAGCGGCGATGCTGCTCTGGCTGTAGGGAATCGACACCTTCCTTTCCCTTTCCTTCACTAAAAGCAATGTTTGACCACGCGTGGGAAATACACTTCGAAGAGGCAAACGAAAAGTCGCGCTTTTCTACCGCCTTTACCCAATTTGCAGTTCGAAGTACATTCCCAAACGTCCAAGCAATCGACACCACGTTTCTTTCTTTTCTTTTTTTTTTCTTTTTTTTTCTTTTTTCCTTTTGTTCCCTTACTTTTTTCTTTTCCTT
>NW_011092335.1:0-524 GCF_000146605.3 Meleagris gallopavo
CCCATAATTTTGCATGGTATTATAGCACTGGGTATTTAATAATATTAAAGAAATAGTGGAATGGTGTTATGACTGAACAAGCATGCTGCAGTATTATAGGATCTGTCATTGAAAATGTGCTCACAGAAAATATCTTTCACTGAATGTACAACTTTGAACTTAATGAATAGAAAGAGGTATTGAAGAGTTGGCTTGACAATAGGTTTCATCTCCGTGCTCTCTTTCTTCTCCTTTTAGAATAGTTGCATATTTTTATCTTTCTATTTAAGATAAATTGTTTTTTAAAAGCTTGAATAGTATTTTTTACCTTTTCAAATTATATTAATACACACACACACACACAGACACATATATATAAAGGCTAATTAATAAAATTTTAAAAGATCTAGTCAAGAAAATAAATTAAAATATTTTGTGGGCTCTGTTTGAATCTATACAGATTCTTTAAGAATTATTTCCATTTAACCACTACTTTCCTTAGGACAATAACCTGTATTTTTATTAGTTTAGACTAGTGCCCAGCC
>NW_011092336.1:0-467 GCF_000146605.3 Meleagris gallopavo
TATCTAAGGTGTGGGGGGCAGAGTGGTGAGGCCAGACTCTTTTCAGCAGTGTGTGGAGACAGGACAAGGGGAAAGGGACAGAAACAGCAGCATAGGAAGTTTCGCACGAATATGCATAAGAACTTCTTTACGGTGAGGGTGACGGAGCACTGGAACAGGCTGCCTGGGGGGTTGTGGAGTCTCCTTTTCTGGAGATATTCAAGACCTGCCTGTATGCCTACCTGTGCGAGCTGGTGTAGGGAACCTGCTTGGCAGACGGGTTGGACTTGATGATCTCTAGAGGTCCCCTTTTCAAACCCCCCTTACAAATTTCCTGTGATGACTTGAGGCGCAGTGAAATGCAAAGCGAGACGGTGGCTAAGCAAAGTCTCAAAGATGAAAGATAGGCATGAAGAGGTTCAGGAGTGGACACGTGCCTGCCTTAGAAGGAGATGTTTGTTATTTCTGTGAGTTTCTTACACTGGTGA
>NW_011092337.1:0-380 GCF_000146605.3 Meleagris gallopavo
AGACCACAGGATTGAGGACGCTGCAAGAAAACCCTCTGTAGCCACAGCACTGTCTTTTAAAAGAAGGAGCTGAGAGCTTGACTACAGCCAATTGCTGCCACCTTCAGCAGTATCACACAGGGAGTGGCCTCTCCGATAACCATGTCTTGAGCTATTTTGAGTGTCATAGGTTAAAAGTATCACTCTAATTTAATTTAGGGACAAAGCAGAGGGCAGTGTTAACTGTAGGTGGAGGACCTCAGGCACTGGGATGCTGAGCTCACAGTGGTTGTTGCATTTGTGGCATGCTGTTTCTGCACTGGCTTTTCAGATGGACCTGACAAGATACCCCAGTGAAGAATATATTCCAGTAGTTCCACAGGACTAAAATTCATAACCAA
>NW_011092338.1:0-320 GCF_000146605.3 Meleagris gallopavo
CATTAGAGAAAGGCCAGGTGTTACTCCAATAGTAGAAAGACACAAATACATTCCAATGAGGTAAATTCTTCATGATTTAATACTATGGACTACTCATAAGGTTCATATTACATTGCTCTAAAAGGATTAAGCAGATTTCAGTCAAAGAGATGTGACTTGACAAGGGATCACAATGAACAATTGTTATTATTCAAGTTAGTTTCTTCAGTTGCAGAAAAATTCTCATGCATTTCATCACTATATGAAAATTTGGAAAGGACAGTATAACTCCTGCAGCTATCACATGTACGTGCCCACTACTCCAACCCGATAAAGTGAAG
>NW_011092339.1:0-425 GCF_000146605.3 Meleagris gallopavo
AGCCTGGTCTCGTGGTTGGTGACCCTGCACATAGCAGTGGGGATGAAACTAGATGATCATTGTGGCCGTTTTCAACCCAGGCCATTCTATGATTCTATAGTCTTACTACTGTTATTGTAGCTTTTCTCCTGTGGACTTTGCCATGGCTCGCATCACAGCAATCCTGGAAACAATTTTTCCTTTTTTACTTAGTTTCCAACTACTATGATTAAATGCTTTGTATATTAAAACAACCCTTTTTCTATTCACCATTATCTGCCACTTCCCAACTTAAAATCTGTCCTGAGCTGCTGCTTCTTGTTTTCTTCATTTTCCTATACTGATTTTTTTTCTCTGATCTCTTTGCAAGGAAAGCAGAATTTCTGTGATCCTCTGCTCTTCTTTCCCATGAAAAAGACTTACAAGCCTAAATTGTAATGTTAGGC
>NW_011092340.1:0-2047 GCF_000146605.3 Meleagris gallopavo
AGCCTCATTGCTTATGCAAAGAGTGATCTAAAGTAGCTACAGTGGAAGTATGAGGAAGGGGATACAGAGCCTGCTGATTATTCAACCATGAGGATACGCTGAAAGATTTCTTTCTAAGCCTACTCCAGCACAACTTCTCCTGCACCGGGCCTACACAAGTCTGATTACTGTGCACACTGTGCACTAGCTTGGCAGTGAAGTCATTCAGTAGTCTGATTAAAATAACATCTTCTAATTCCCTTTTTGTTGTAATTTACTGTCTCTCTCCTTTGGCTGAACCTGCCAGCCATCCTGGAGGTGAACAAAGAGAATGTGCTAAAGTTGCCAATTCTGGAGCCTGGTGTGAGAGAAAGTCTTTGTTTCCAAGGCCTGTATTTACTCTGGAGACAGTTAATCAAAGCTACGCATAGCATTGTAATTCTTCTGTTACTTTCTTCATATGGGTACGAACTTGGTGTCTGATCCATGCAACTGTCTTTCAAATCTCCACAGTAAGCAACTTCAATTGCTTACTGTAGGACTGGTTGAGACAAATTCAAGCTTTTGCAAAATGGCTTTAGGTAATTAGATTACATCACTATTGTTGTTGTATTTCATATTAGCACCATGGACACCAGCTAACTTTCCTGCGCAGCTGAAATGAATATCGAGACTGTTTCAGCAAAAGGCCATTTAACACAGCGCAAAAGGAGACTTGCAGGAGCCCATTCCCATAGCAAGGAAGAAATGAACATTTGGGACAATATGATCAATTTATCAAATGTCTGGCATAAAATCAAGGGACAATATACACAGACACATCTAAAATGAGAGGGTGATAAAGGTGTGCAGGTTAGATGTTCTGAATTTGCTATAAGCCCTCCTTTTAATAATCCAGATTGCTTCCTACCGTGCGTAAAAACTGTACATATGGAACCAACATCTGATGAATCATTTGTCTTATATTCAAAAATCATATGGAAAACTTTCCCTAAAGTTCTCTGCTGACTCCAGCAGACACTTATTTTTTATCCAGGTACAGCTGAGCAAAATCATAAATAATTTCAAATGACAAAGTTGCAGATTTGCTCCATTACATAGATTCTGAAGTCTCTGATGAAAGATTCTAAGGCAAAGTAAAACTACACTGAAGCCACTCAGGCTATTGCAACTCTGACAAATCTAGTTGAGAGCTTTGCTATGAGGCTCTGCAGTCTCCTTTCAGTGTAGAATTACGTATGGAAGAAACTTTCCTCACAAAAGAAATGGTGTGCTGCTTAACATGCAAATACTAGAAATCTCTTTTGAAATACAGATACTTGAACAAACAGATTTGTAAAGCTAGTAAAGGCTTTTTAGCATGGGCATGGATGCAAGTTATCCTAGATAAACATTAAATATGAAGATCACTGATTTATTTTTAAACTACTATTTATTTTTTAAATGTCTCCATTACACAAATGCAAACAAAGCACACTAGAAACAGAGCACTCTGTGAAAAGTCCCCTGAGCACTGCCTGTGTGCGTACATCCAGCCCAGAATGTGCCTTATGGGCAATGACCTCCAAATAATTCCAGCCAATCTCCTTGGAGAGGATGCTGCTATATCTAGGATCAGTTCTGGGTGGTCTCCAGTTGCACCGGAGAGACTGTTTTAATGCAGATAGTGTTGTAAAATTTTGTGACTGTTAAAGAAATGGTGGTAAAAACTGCAGTATGTAACATGGCTTCTTCAGCATCTTTATGAAATGAACCATATCAGCACCTATCTACATCACATTTGATTTGTTTGCACCGAACTTTTGCCAGTTTGTTCCACCATCATTCAGATGCAGAAATTAGGCAAGGAGCACTGCATGCCAGTCTATGGGGCACCGAACTAGGAGTCAGAGGTATGGATTTGTCCCAGGTTCATTGCTTACTTGTGACCTTGGTTCACATTGTCTGCTTCAGTTTTAGCTTTTGTAATCTGGCAGTATGCTTGTGTAGAGATATCTGCGACTGTAAGCAAACTGGGATTTCTTATATGCTGCAGTACCAAACCCAAGTAGCAGCAGAAAAGCACCAA
>NW_011092341.1:0-1643 GCF_000146605.3 Meleagris gallopavo
CTAGATGATCATTGTGGTCTTTTTCAACCCAGGCCATTCTATGATTCTTCCTTCTTACCAAATAAAAAAAGCATGGATGCAATCAAAACAGCACAGGGAAAGTCATCAGCACAATTCTGTAGGACCCACATCATTTAACAAACGTATAAGGGATCTGGAAGGTGGGATACATGACACAGTGCTGAAGCTAATGAATTACAGCAAGCCAGCAGGGACAGTGAACAGAGTAAGTGAAAAATGCAGGAGATGCTTATGAAACACAGTGACTGAGCAATGAAAAGGCAAACAAAATTCAGTGTAGAGAAACTGGAAATGATGCAGGACAGGAATAGTAATTTTGTGCTATTAATACTAAGTTCCTCATATAAAACAATGAGTTCTAAGCTGATTCCAGGATGTAGTTCTTAAGCAGTATATTAGGAATTTCATGAAACTGCAAGTTTAAACCCTGCAGCAGTCAAAAGACAGAACCACAGTACAAAACCAAAGTCATCTGTTTCACTGCACACATATACAGTGCTATAAAGGTATAATGGATATACCTTTAACTGATGTAATCTGTGATTTGAGCTGCTCCTTACAGGGATTCCAAGGCAGGAACCACCCAAACTGATGGAGGATGAACATCCAGTGTGGCAGTGCAGGTGCAGCAGTGCCCTGACATGAGCTGCCTTCAGTGCCCCAAAACCCATGCAGCACACTGCCGTCCTGCCCTGAGCAACTGCCACACACAGGCAGAAGCCAAGCCAGGAGCTACATGAACTCCACTGACACCTCATGGACATTGTACAAGGGCAACTCACAGACAAAGGGAAAATCTGTGTATAAATGGAAAGGCTGGAAGAGGGGTGGTGATTAATGAGAGCATGTTGGGTAGTGTGAGCAGAGCTTGGAGAGAAGACTGCATTGGTATGGGCTGGATAGAATTAATTTTCTTCAGAGCAGAATGTATCCTGCTGTGCTTTGGCTTTGCAACCAAAGGGATGCCCAAGCTATCGCTAAGCAGTGCTCACTCCACATCAAGGCCTGCTCCTTCTCAGGCTGCCGTGCCAGCAAGGAGAACAGAACTACAAAAAAGCTGGAAGGGGACACAGCCAGGGCAGTTGGCCACAAGTGGCTGCAGGGATGTCTTATACCATATGCTGTTCCCAGTTGGGGGAAAGACGGCAGAGAGAAGCACATTTTCAGTGAGAAGTTGCAAATTCTTTATTTTGCTTTGCTTTCACACGCAGCTTTCGCTTTACCATTCTGATCCTCTTCCCCACCCTGCTGGGGGAAAGCGAGCGAGCGGCTGCGTGCTGTTAGCTGCCCGCTGGTGTTATCTGCAACAGCTGCACAGAACTTTGCTCCTGTAATATCAAAGCAGACGTGCCTCTCCATGGATAGGGATTGCTCAATGCACTGTTGTTTGGTTTTGTGTTGTTTTTGGTTAACTTGAGCTACATACAAAGCTTTATAAAATGGGGATCAGGAATTCCTTGTCAAAAGAGTATTGAAAGCACAGAACATATACATACATATATACTATATACATATACATATATATACATATACATATATATACATATACATATATATACACATACATATACATATATATAATATATATATTATGATTTAACACTCTCCAGATTCCCAAATAC
>NW_011092342.1:0-457 GCF_000146605.3 Meleagris gallopavo
AAAAAAAAGATTAAATACAACAAAAGATTTGCTGAAGGAGCTCCTTCAGGAGGCAAAATGGATCATGAATCTAAGACACATTATCAGCTGTTAAGTTATCTTATTAAAGAAAGAACAAACAAATGACAGCTTTGGCACAGCATAAATCACTCATGTATGCTGGCTTAGTGCACTGTATAATTTCTGCACTGAAATAAAATGTGGATTTTAGGTACATTTCTCTTCTCATTGACTTTACAAAAAATGTGTAATAAATGATCCCTAGATTTGACTTTTAAGATAGCACATTAAGTCTGGGAACTTCTTTTGTAATAAATTGGAGGAATCAGAGTTGCAATAGTCATTGCCTGCCCTCTTGAATATTCTCTAGGTTTATATTAAAAGCACAGTAATCCACTAGTTGTAAGAGTTTTGGTATTTGTTTGTTTTTTTTTCTTCTTACTTGTTTCATTTTTTT
>NW_011092343.1:0-422 GCF_000146605.3 Meleagris gallopavo
CCAGGGATGGGGCATCCACAGCTTCTCTGGGCAGCCTGTGCCAGAGCCACACCATTCTCTGAGTTAAGAACTTCTTCCTAATGTCTAACCTAAATCTGCTCTCTTTTAGTTTAAAACTATTACCTCTTGTCCTATCACTAATTACCCTTATATTATAGAGTCTCTCCCCATCTTCCTGTCGACTCTTTAGATAACGAAAGGCCACATTAAGATCTCCCTGGAGACTGCTATTATGAACAACTCTGATTCTTTCAGCCTGTAAAAGAGTGTTTTATTTTTACTTTACATCAGCAATGAAGAATCAGAAACAGACTGTGTAGTCTGTCTGTGGGAAGGTCTGCCTTGGGTTTGCCCTTTTTGCTTTGCCAAGAAAGTCTGCAGCATGATAATTCCTCATGGAGAATTCCCTTTAACAGTCTGAG
>NW_011092344.1:0-396 GCF_000146605.3 Meleagris gallopavo
CTTCATCCCACTGGCCTCAGCCCATTGATCCAGCCTGTCTAGGTAGGGCCATTGTACAGAGGATAGATGCCCTCAGATACTCAGATCATCCCTTCAGATACTTCCTGCCAACCTGGTGTTACCTGCAAACTTACTAAGGGTGCACTTAATTATCTCATCCAAATAATCAATAAAGATATTAAACAGGGGAGGCTTCAGTACCAACTCACGAGGAATACCACTTGTGACCGGTCACCAGCTGGATTTAGCTCCATTCACCACCACTCTCTGGGACTGGCTCTCCAGCCATTTTTTTTACCCAGCAGAGAGTGTACCTGTCCAAGCCGTGGGCTTCCAGCTTCTCCAGGAGGAGGCAGTGTCAAAAGCTTTGCTGATGTCTAGGTAGATTACATTGAC
>NW_011092345.1:0-432 GCF_000146605.3 Meleagris gallopavo
TCAAACTTCTCCACAGCGATCCCGCGGACAACCTCCTCCCCTCCGACCGGTGGGCTGGGATGAGGCTGATGAAGCCCAGAGCCTGGAACACAGCACTCTGACACTCAGCACAGGGCCTGGATGCAGGCTGGGCTGCCCGCCCCACGTGGCAGTGCCCTCAGGGCTGGTGCTCCCAGGGCCAGGCTGCAGCCTGACAAAGTGCAAGCAAAGCGGGCTCCTGGTGCAGGCAAATCCACCCTGGGCAGCCCCATGCGATGCGGGCAAGCAGCTCCCCCCTGCCAGTCAGGCACTGCTACCGGGCTCAACAGAGCCCTCAGTGCTGTGTGATTTGTCATCTGCCTGCAGGAAGTGGGATTTGGGCTCTTGCAGCACAGAATCTGGTCCCCAAAACCTTTCTAGACACTGATAACGAAGGCCCTGGTGCTGACAGCA
>NW_011092346.1:0-469 GCF_000146605.3 Meleagris gallopavo
ACATAGTTACCACCATTAGCTGTGAATTTTCACCAGCAATGAACAAGAATCTGCATGCCCAATTCATACAAATCTGCACCAGCAGAGCTGACCAACTATCACTGTCTTCACTGCTGAAATACATCACTCATGACATCCATTGCTTGGCCTGTGTTCAGCAAATGTCGATTAACATCTGTTGATGTAATTTTTTCTTTATGGAAAAATTCAACAACACATTTACTTCATATGCACTTCTGCGTCAGATGAAGTATTGTCAGGCTGTCCCTCTGCTGCCATCTGTTGCACCGCATCAACATGTAACAGAACATACCACCAGCATTCACTTCTGATTTTGTGGACCAACATAATAGAAAAGGAGGCATTAGTTTTGGAGCAGTCCTCATATATGATACACCATAGATTTTAATGAAATGAGGTTTTTTTCATTCTGAATATGAGAGTCTACAATATAACCCTTATTCCTATG